>NW_007000359.1:0-703 GCF_000164805.1 Carlito syrichta | reverse complement strand
TAACTTGGGGCCGTTTGTTCTATGAGCTCACAAGAGTCTCTGCTGTGGGTCACAGGTGTGGAGGGTGGAGGCAGGCCTGCGGGGGTGCATAGCCAATGGCATAGGGCTGACATTCCCGGTGGCCACGTTTGAAACCTTCCATGACTGACAGGCCAGAACGTGCCCTTTCATCTCCCATAGCTGGATCTCAGGGCTGCTGGTGGTGATGGTGGTGGTGTTTATGATTATTTGGAGTCAGGATCCCTTTCTATCACCCAGTCCAGAGCGCAGGGGCATTCTCACAGACACTGTGGACTTCACCTGCCAGGCTCAGACAATCCTCCCATCTCAGTCACCCGAGTGGCTGGAAAAACAGGCCTGTGCCACCACACCCAGTTAATCTTTGGATTTATTTTTGATGGCCGAGACGAGGTATCACCCAATGTCCCAAGCTAGGCGTCCACTCACCTCTGCCTCCGAAGGTCTGAGTTGCCAGGATAAGCCCCAGAGCATGGCCTGTGGTTTTGGTGGTGTTTGTTGTTATTATTATACTGACTCAGAGACAAGCTGTGTCACCAATGCAAGAGCACAGGGGCCCGTTCTCAGCTACCATGCCCTCCATCACCTGGGTTCCAGTGATCCTCCCACCATGGCCTCCTGAGTGGCCAGAATGATAGGCATGCGCCACCATGCTCAGCTCATTTTATGGTTTCTTGTTGAGATG
>NW_007000358.1:0-714 GCF_000164805.1 Carlito syrichta | reverse complement strand
AAATCACATGCCCTTTATATTTTAACCCAATTTATATTTTTAAAAGCATATTTCCATTGAATCTTCTACTATTTTCTATACCTAAGACATAATGCTCTATTCTGTAACAAAGTATCCTATTAATCTGATACTTTTAGTCACCAAGCATTTACAATGAGGCACACAGAAAAAAGAAAATTTGGGCCCCAGTATATATGAACCAAAGTAACATGGAGATTTACAAAATAGTAAGTATTTGGGCTCTGCATTAGTATAAAAATTTAGGTAATTGAAAATTCTGCAAAATTGATTATGATCTTAGCAAAAGCAATGTTCAAATCCTGAAGGAAAAACTGCTCAAAGGCTGTTGCACAATACATCCAAATGTTTCTATACTAAAAAAGTGCTAAAATATTTGATGTGCTATAACCAAACTCCAACGGGAATCTGTGATCATAATAATAAAAGACTACATCGTAGAAACCCCCTCAATTCCCCTCCCAGTTTGGGAGTTTCTCGGTCCATTCAAAAAAAACTACTTAAAAAAAAAAACGACCTCCTTTAGAGGATTCTTGAATGGTCATTTATTCCTGGAGAAATTTTTGGATATGTTCACCATGTTAAAACATGTTTCTCTTCACTTCTTGGGAATGAAATTCCCCATATATACCGCATTTGGCAGAGCAGTGTACACAAGTGCTTGAAGCCTAAGTTTTCCTCAGTAGTCAAGGTCCC
>NW_007000357.1:0-607 GCF_000164805.1 Carlito syrichta | reverse complement strand
GAGAGAGAGAGAGAGAGAGAGAGATTTCTTTTACAATAATGGGATTATACTGAACATACTATTTCACAATTTGTTTTTATACTCAGCAGTATGTTGTTCTTGGGGTACATGCACTTTTACTGTATTCTTTGAAGGACTATAAACTATTAAATCACACAGATGTATTACCATTTTTTTCTACATATTTTCTCCATGATGGGCATCTAGAGTTAGTATTCACGTATTTGTTGTGAGAAGTTATGTTGCATTGAACTGATACATTTGGCTAAAAGTTTTATAGAATGTTTTCCAAGAACTGTAATTTTAGGTTACATTGTGCTTCCTATATGCCAGAAACCACTGCGAACACTTTACAATTATCAATTTTTTAAATTCCCATAACAACCCCAAGAGGTATGGATACTATAATTATCTCCATTTTGCAGGCAATAAACTTAGACTCAGAGAGGCTAAGCAACTTGCTTGAGGTCTCAGGGCTCTAAATGGTAGAGCCAGGATTGGCACTCAGGGTCTCTGAGTCCAAAGTCTGTGCTTAATTCATACATCTCCTTCTGCCTTATCAGATAGGAATTACTTTGAAATTTGATAGTTAATTCTCAGTTATCGT
>NW_007000356.1:0-1992 GCF_000164805.1 Carlito syrichta | reverse complement strand
TAGGATCTTATAATACGACTTGCCTTTTTAGTGGCCTATGATACTATTTTTCTCATTAGTGTCGTATGACACTGCTTGCCTTATTAGTGACGTATGCTACTACTTGTCTTATTAGTGTCTTATGATACTATTGCCTTATTATTGTCATCTGATACTACTCTTCTTATTAGTGTCGTCTGATACTACTTGCCTTATTAGTGTCGTCTGTTACTACTTGCATTATGACTTTCGTCTGATACTACTTGCTTTATTAGTGTCGTCTGATAATACTTGCCTTATTAGTGTCATCTGATACTACTTGCCTTATTAGTGTCGTCTCCTACTTCTTGCCTTATTAGTGTCGTCTGATACTACTTGCCTTATTATTGTTGTCGGATACTACTTGCCTTATAAGTGTCTTACAATATTACTTGCCTAATAAACGTCTTACGATACTACATGACTTAATAGTGTCTTATGGTACTACCTGAATTATTATTGTCTTGTGATACTACTTACTTTATTAGTGTCGTCTGATAAGACTTGCCTTATTAGTGTCTTATGATACTCCTTGCCTTAATAGTGTCTTATGATACTACAGGCCTTAATAGTATTGCGGTACTACTTGGTTTATTAGTGTCTTATGATACCACTTGCCTTATTAATGTCGTCTGATACTGCTTGCCTTATTAGTATCTTTTGAAACTACGTTCCTTATTAGTGTCGTCTGATACTACTTTCCTTATTAGTGTCGTCAGATAGTACTTGCCATACTAGTGTCACATGATACTTCGTATCTTATTAATTTTTTATGATACTACTTGCCTTATTAGAGTCGTCTGATACTACTTGCCTTATTAGTGTCGTCTGATACTAGTTGCCTTATTAGTATCGTCTGATACTTCTTGCATTATTATGATCGTCTGATACTACTTGCCTTATTAGTGTCTTATGATACTTTGTTATTAATTAACTTCTTATGATAATACTTGCCTTATTAGTGTCATCTGATACTACTTGCCTTATTAGTGTCATCCTATACTACTTGCGTTATTATTGTCGTCTGATACTACTGGACTTATTAATGTCGTCTGATACTACTTGACTTATTAGTGTCGTCTGATACTACTTGCCTTATTAGTGACTTATGATACTACTTAAATTACTAGTGTCTTATGACACTACTCACCTTATTATTGTCTTATGTTACTAATTGCCTTATTATTGTCGTCTGATACTACTTGCCTTATTAGTGTCGTCTGACACTACTTGCCTTATTACTGTCCTCTGATACTACTTGCCTATTAGTGTCTTATGGTAGTACTTACGTTAATAGAGTCTTATGATACTACACGCCCTATTATTGTCTTATGAAACTACTTGCCTCATTAGTGTCACCTGATACAACTTCCCTCTTAGTGTCATCTGATACTACTTACCTTATTAGTGTCGTCTCATACAAAATGCCTTATAAGTGTCGTCTGATACTACTTGCATTATTAGTGTTGTCTGCTACTTCTTGCCTTATTATTGTCGTCTGATACTACTTGCCTTATTAGTGTCATTTGATACTACATGCCTTTTTACTGTCATCTGATACTACTTGCATTGTTAATGTCGACTGATACTACTTGCCTTATTGCCATGCCTTATTCTTGATCTGATATTACTTGTCTTATTAATGCCGTCTGATACGCCTTGCCTTCTTAGTACCGTCTGATACTACTTGCCTTAGTAGTGCCGTCTGATACTACTTGCCTTATTAGTGCCTTCCAATACTACTTGCCTTATTACTGCTGTCCTATACTACCTGTCTTTTAGTGCTGCCCGATACTACTTACCTTAGTAGTGCTGTCAAATACTTCTTTCCTTATTAGCGCCGTCAGATAATCCTTGCCTTATCGTTGCCGTCTGATACTATTTGCCTCCTTAGTGTCGTCTGATTCTCTCTGCCTTCTTAGTGTCCTCTGATACTATAAAACTTCTTAGTGTCGTCTGATACTAATTGCCTTG
>NW_007000355.1:0-540 GCF_000164805.1 Carlito syrichta | reverse complement strand
CCCAAGTGACTGGGTCTGCTCTGTGATGGGTGCCTCAATGAATGCCCGTTTTATGAATTTAGTATCTCATTAACTGGGTCTCATTTATGGTTGGTTTCCCAGTGACTAGCTCTTTTATGCAATCAGTGCCCCGGTTACTGGCACTCTTTTGTGATGGGTCTCCCAGTGACTTGCTTCCTCTGTGACGGGTGCCGCAGCAAAAAATCATTCTCCTTACTGGTTACCAGTGATGGGCTCTGCTCTGGAATGGGAGTCCCAGTGACTGTGCCTTATTCTTAGTGGGTGTCCCAGTGACTAGTTCACATTTGCGATTGATGTCCTAGTGACTAGTCAACCTACAAAATTGGTGACACAGTGACTCACTGTCCTCTGTGATAAGTGCCTTAGTGACTGGTTATCCTCTGAGTTGGGTGCCTCACTGATTGACTCTTCTCCTTAATGGAATCCAGTTACCATCTTATTTCTGACGAATGCTTCAAAGAATAGCTCTCTTCTCAGATGGGTGTCCAAGGGACTGTTCTTCTTCTGTGATTGGTGTGT
>NW_007000354.1:0-405 GCF_000164805.1 Carlito syrichta | reverse complement strand
AACCACAGGCCAGGCTCAGGGGTTCAGCCTAGCATTCCAACCCTTTGGAGGCCCAGGCAAGTGGATGGCTTGAGGCTGTGGATTTGACATCAGCCCAGGACATGGGGATAGATATCATTTCAGCTATCAAAAATAAATCCAAAGATTAACTGGGCATAGTGATGCAGGCCTGTGGTTCCAGCCATTTGGGGGACTGAGCGGCGAGGATTGCCTGAGCCCAACAGGTGCAGTCTCTGGTGGCTGTGAGCATGGCCCTGTGTTCCGGCCTGGGCGACAGAGCAGGATTCTGACTCCAAGTAATAAAAATCACCACCACCACCACCACCCTTGTCACTCAGCACAAGGAGTCACCCTCAGGGATGGGAGAGGAAAAGACACTTTCCAGTCTGTCATTTGCGGGAGGTG
>NW_007000353.1:0-742 GCF_000164805.1 Carlito syrichta | reverse complement strand
TCAGGCTGGTCTTGAGATCCTGTGCTCAAGTAATCCTCTTGTCTCAGCCCCAAATGCTGGGATTACAAGTGTGAGCTACTGCACCTGGCCCTGGCCATTGTCGATTTTTCTTAAGAGGTTCTGTAGAAAATTTCTGAAGATATTTTTGGCCCAGGTTGGGTTCTGTGCCCATCCCTAAGGCCATAATTATATGGGATTATCAGGCCTGGGAGCTAGAGCCACCCTTTGACCTGGGATAGTTGTGGAGAAGTAGAGAAGCAGGGTGAGCCCCATTGGAACCACAGGGAATAGCTTTCCACAGAGAAAGAGGGAATTCAAGGGTTCTGTTGCTAGAAAAGTTGGGGCCAGTTAAACTTGATGTTCATTAAATGTATAATGTCCCCTCTCTGTAACAGGCACAGGAGCTTTCTAATCTAGTATTTTTATTGATTGATTGATTGATTGATTGAATTGGAGTCTTATTCCCCCGCCCAGACTGCAGTGCAGTGACACACACGCTCATGGTCATCGCAGCGTTGACCTGCTGGGCTCTGGCGATCCTTCCGCCTCAGCCTTCTCAGCAGCTGGAACTACAGGCGCACACTACCATGCCCAGCTACTTTTTATTTTATTGTAGAGACGAAGTCTCGCCAAGTTGCCCGGGCTGGTCTCAAACCCGCGGGCTTAGGCAATCCACTCGCCTTGGCCTCCCAAAGTGTTGGGATTACAGGCTAAGCCATTGAGCCAAGTCTAATCTAGTATG
>NW_007000352.1:0-852 GCF_000164805.1 Carlito syrichta | reverse complement strand
CTATGTGCTGTTTAATCTCTATTTATTTTTGGATTTTATAGTAAGGTGTGTTTTATGGGCCCAGAATGTGATCTATCTTGGTGAATGTTCCCATATGTGCTTGAAAACAATGTGTATTCTGCTGTAATTGGATAAAGTTGTCTATAGATGTCATTGTATTCAGTTGATTGATAATACTGCTGAGTTCAACTATGCTCTTACTGACTTTCTGGGTCTGTCCATTTTTGGTAGAGGGCTGTTAAAGTCTCCAACTATAATAGTAAATTCATCTATTTCTCCTTGTTGTTCTATTAATATTTCCCTCACATATTTTGATACCCAGTTGCTAGATGCACCAACATTAAGAATTACTGTTCTTCTTAGAAAATTAAACACTTTATAATTGTGTAATGCTTTTCTTTATCCCTATTAACTTTTCCTTCTCTGAAGTCTGTTTTTTGAAATTGATTATAGCTTTTCTATGTTTTCATTGTTAGCATGTTTCTCTGTCTCTTTGCTTTTAACCTATCTGAGCACTTATAATTAAACACTTTTTGTAGGTGATATACAATTGAGTCTTGTTTTATTTTTCTATCAACTTTGGAATCTCTGTCTTTAATTATGTTTAAGCTATCTATGTTTAAAGTGGTTATTCATGTAGTTGGATAAATATCTACCATATGTGTTACTATTTTCTATTTGTTGCCCTTGTTTTTTTTTTTCTTCTGTTTTTTGCTTTCTACTTGTTCTACCTTTTGTGGTAGAACTCCCCTAGTATTAGTATTAGTATATTTCCTCTTCTTCTGTTTTTTGTGGTTACCCTAGAATGTGCAATACACATTTACAACTAATTCACATCCACTTCCAAGTAAC
>NW_007000351.1:0-725 GCF_000164805.1 Carlito syrichta | reverse complement strand
GCTTATTTTGACTTATGATTTTCTCATTGTAACTGTTGGTTTAGATCACGTTTGTTGTATACTTTCTGACTTACACTGTTTCTCGATTTTATTGCCCTGTCTCTGTGTTGCTATCAGTACTCTTTAGTACTGTGTAGCTATCAGTACTCTTTCTTACGTGTCTTTCTTCACATCTTCCCAGCCCTGTGTCTCGTTCTCACCTGATAGTTGGTATGTACATCTGTTCTCCCTCTCGCGCTTCTCTCTTTCTAACTCCCTATTGACCCCCCCTTCCTCCATTATTTTCCTCTTCTATATGCCCCTTTTTTAAATCTAGGGACCAAGACTGCATACTGCTGAATAGACAGACTGTAAAGCAGAGGGAAAAGTGAACAAAGCCAGAAGACCCTCATAAGGAAGAACAGGTCATTGCAGAAGAGAAATAAAAGCAACCCCACCTTCCCTCAAAAACAGAATTGAAGAGGGGGAGGGAAAGGGGGAGAGGGAGAAAAATCTACAGAAATGAAGAGAAACCAAAAGAAGAGTATGGGTCTCTCCCAGATGCCTGGGAGAGCAGACACTGAGAAAACTGACTTTGGAATACAAACAATGAAAAGTCCCCAGAATGGAGGGTCTCAAAATGCAAATGTAGATATCAAAACAATAATGGAGAGATTAAAAAGAATTGAGGAGACACAAGAAGAAACTAGGAAGGAGCTGATATCTGAGATAACAGTAATAAAGAG
>NW_007000350.1:0-735 GCF_000164805.1 Carlito syrichta | reverse complement strand
GTGAAGCAGGAAGCTGGGCAATGGAGGTCGTCATATACAGAAAACTACACGTCATATTACTAAGGAAGTATAAGGAAAGTTCGTTAAATATGTCCTCAATCCCAAAAACTACAGGCCGTCTTCTAAGACGTAACCACGAATCAGGTTTTTGAAGTAGGAATCTGCGTGATGGTAGTCCTCACATAAAGAAAACGTCACTGCCTATTGCTAAGTAAGAATAAGGAATCTGCGTTTCCCGGGTCCTCAATCCCAAAATTCTACAGAGCATCTTGGAATGTTAAAAAAAAATCAGAGTTTCGAAGCAAGATGTATCTAATGAGAGTCCTAATATACAGCAATATACACAGCCCCTTACAAAGGAAGACAAAGAATCGGGGTTATATCAGTCCTCAGTCCTTAAAATCAACAGGTCATCTGCTGTGGGCTAAACAAGAATCAGGGATTAGATGCTGGAACATAGATAATAGCAGTCCTCATATGCGGAATCTTTATGATCTCTATCAAAGGAGAACTAAGAAACCTCTTTTACACAGTTCCTCCGTCACAGTATCTGCATGACATCTTGCTAATGGCAAAACAAGAATCAGCGTTTCTAAGCAGGATTCTGGGGAATGGGAATGCTCATATACTGGACATTACAAGACCCCTCAGTAAAGACGAATGAGGAATCTGTGATACAGTAGTCCACAATCCGAAAAATACTTAGGGCATCTTGCTGCAGTATAAACAAGAATG
>NW_007000349.1:0-6356 GCF_000164805.1 Carlito syrichta | reverse complement strand
ATCTGCACATAGATGGATAAATGCAATGATTTAGCAATACATGTCAGGTGCATATATTCTCTTCAAAAATAATAAAGTTAAAAGAAAGAAGGTGAGGATTCAGAATGAAGAAAGAAAGAAAGGAGGAAAAAAGGAAAAAAAAGATTAGATAAATCAGGAGAAGAAAAATGTATAAGTGTTTTGATTCTGGGGCAATGAGTTCATGATTTGGTGAAAAACAATTTGAAAAATATGACTACCACAAAGAGTGCTTGTGTATTAAAGTTACAAGATTTGATAAATGTATTAGAACATTCAGCTGTGGCCCAATTAGTTGAATACTTGAGTTCTTTGGTCATCTACCACATACCCACAGATTCAGCACTTACAAACGAAAAGTGCAAAGATGAGGCAGATTTGAAATTCTCTCCCTTCTCAAAAAGTGTAGCAGAGGATGTTTCCATAGGTACCCAGCAATAAATAAAAACAAGTTGACATACAAAGCCCCTAAAAAATATCTTTCCAGGTCCATATCCTGCGGCCTCGCCAGTGTTTGATAGTGAAATATATTTTATTTATTCTAAACAGATTCTCATTTCTCCCTAGAAACATGCTTTAATTATGCCTTTATGCATTATTGTAAGCAGTTTTCTATGCAGTTTTTTTGAGGGGCCATGCTTAGTGATATCTGATATAGGAAAGTAACTAAATATTTGCTGAATCAATGAACAAGTGAAAATGTTTTCAAAGGAATTTTTCTAATCTTGATTAATGAGGTGTTAATCAAGTAGAAGGATTCTGAAATAAAATATTTAAGGTAGAGAAAAAAATGGTTCCCTATTGGGACCATGCTTTTTACTCTTATTTGAACAAATCATGCACTCTTCTTTTTTAGGGTTTTTGAATTTTCTTCCCCTTTAACTAGAATTGCAAAGAACTGCATTTTCTCTGGGCTAACTCCTCTGAACATTTTCTTAAATGATACTTGCTGAAGACATTCTATCTAAAATTATAACCTTCTGTCCTAACACTCTTTATTTGCTTTATTTTTTATCAGTTTTAGTACCATTAATATATAATCTATTAATTTTTTTTATTTATATGTGACTTCCATCTCCAAAAGGCAAGCATTTAAGCAGTTCTTTCTCTCTAACTGCCCCAATCACAGTCTCTAGAAGATAACTAAAACACTTAAGGAAATGTTAATGAAGGAACGCATTTGCTTAGTTAAATATAAAATATAAAAACCTCAAGTAATTTTAATTATGGACACATTGCATTTGTATCACTCAGGATAGGCTAGGTTTTGCTGCATTAGCAAATGAATTTCAAATTAATTAACATAAAAAAGAATTATCATTTGGCCACAGATACTCAATACAGGTCCCTGGGAAGTTCTGTCATCTATTCACACAGGGACATTGATTTACAGAGGATGATGTTGAGCATTTTGAGACATTTTCCTCCCAAATAAAAGGGGCCAGTTTTCATACCTTGTATGGTGTACCATAAAGAGGCACATTTCTTGACTGGTCTTTTTTAGTAATAGAAATGACAAAACTCAGTTTTGCCTGCTCTGTTTCCTGGAATGCCCTTCTCTCAGGTTTAATCCATTCACTGAGTGGTTTATTAAACTTTCAGTTCTGAATGAGGCACAGATAAAGAAATGGTTCCCCATCAGGAACAGGTCACAGTGTAAACGATTCTGCCTCTTTGGCTAAATAATTCAAGGTATCTTATCCTACTTCAAGTTTCTCTGGCAGATAAGAAAGTTTTATGGAAGGGTTCCCCAACCCCCAGCCATGGACAGGTACTGGTTCTGTAGGAGATGAGCAGCAGGTGAAGGGAGCTTTGTCCTCTGTTAGATCAGTGGAGGCATTAAATTCTCTTAGGAGTGTGAACCTTACTGTGAACTATGCATGGGAAACATCTAGGTTGTACACTCCTTATGAGAATCTAATACCCGATGACCTTAGGGGGAGCTGAGGCGGTGATATTAGTGCTGTTAGTACACATTAACATTAGCAGCGAAGTTGACTGCACATTCTCCCATTACCTCCCAATCATGGAAAAATCATCTTCCAAGAACCAGTACTTGATGCCAAAAAGCCTGGTGATCTCTGCTGTGTGGAACTTCTGTCAGTTAATGATGGGAATATCAGCACAGGCCCTAAGAGCATTAAGAAGACTTTGAAGAAGATTTATGTACTCTTCTTGAGAAAAGTATTCCCCCTTTTAAAAACAGAAATAGACTGGGTCCTTGCAGAGACTGAATACTCTATTGTGAAGTACTGAGAACCCATGAACCTTAGCTACTTACCGAATTTATGGCATATAGTAGAATTCTTTCTTTGAAAAAATGCTGAATTTCTGATGATCTTGAAGGAACAAGCAGTTGCTGAAGCAAGTGGTTATTATTCCTACAAACCTTCTCCTGCTTCAATGCTTTCTTTTTTCCAACTATCTCTTATGCTCTCATAAAGAGTTTCTGCTAAGTAGTTTAATGAAGAAACAAAAACAAGTATATATTTGTATATATTAACCTGTCTACCCTCTTTATCCTATCACTTCAGTTAAAGTTTATCTTTGATATTTAACTTTGTATTTTAGTCTTTATATGAGATATCAAAAATATTGATATGGAGTTTAGTAAAGTAAAATACCTTCTAGATAGGGATAAAGAAATGTATGGAACAATTTGTTCACAATTTTAGAGAGATAATCATGTCTTCATTTTTATTAGGCATGGTGGATAGTATGAGGTAAAACACTGATGAACTGGATGTTTAACAGCTTTAGTACTGATAGAAGTTTGTGTGTGTTGACAAAAGGGGCAGTCAGATAACATATTGGCAAGTCAACATCACTTTTGTTACCTATTACCTTCTGTTATATCATATGGGGAGAGGCTGAAAAATGCATTTCTTTTCATTGCTTTCTAGCATTTCCAGAAGAGAAGGTAACAATACAAATTATAAAAGGTGGACTAGTAGATATCTAATTTTCATCGATGAATTATTGGTTTCTCATTATGAACAAGTTTAAAATTCCATGGGGTCTCCAGTCTTGGAAATTTTTTCTTGTTTTAGTGAGTCTGACTTCCAGTTTTTCTAATCAGTTTTTACAGTGAAAATAAGGGGATAAAAAAAATTCTCCACTTGCTCCTGGCAGAGAGAGGAGGAAAATAACCATCTTGAAGTTAGCCTAGAACATTCTATTATTTTAACAAGGTCTGTCCTCAGAGTCTAACCAAAAGGAGTTTTACCAGACGCTAATGGCCCTGAGGGGAGATGATACTCAAGTTCATGCAGTTCCAGGTTTCCTGTCAACTATGGGGCAGGGTGCAGTTCTGAGAAACATTTCTGCAACTCATAGCCCCAGGGGCAGAGATTCACCAAAAGACTGACACCTAGTCATAGAACTAGAAAATATTTCTTCTTGTCCTATATCACATCAATAGGGCTCCTGCATAATAACAGGTGGAAACAACTGAAATAATAACACATTTCAGAATTTGTTTAAGAAGGGTCTTGGAAAGTCAGATACAACAGAGTGCACAAAAACAATGACAAAAAATGTGCATTTAGCATCTGACACCTGCAGCTATAGCAAGCAGTGAACACAGCTGAGTCTCTAGCCAGATAAACATAAAATCTTATTAGAAGACTATCAACTTTCACCAACCACATCATATCCAGCTTTTAACAAAAATGTGCAAGGCACACTGAAAGACAGAAAATACGTTTTGAAGAAACATAGCAAGCATCAGAAACAAGATTGGGACATGAAAGTCATGTTCAGAATTACCAGACCTGAAATATAAAATAACAATAATTATTATGCTAAGGGATTTAATGGAAGAAGTGAACACCATGCAAGAACAGATTAATGTAAATGGAGATATGGAAACTCAAAGAAAAATGAAGAAAGAAACGCTATACCTTAAAAACACTGTAACACAAAGGGAAAAATTGTAAATATTACTTCAGCTACAAAATTATCAGGTTTTTTTGAAAGTCTTTTGTGTGAAAGTTTGTGAAATTCAGATAATTTAATGTATTCCAAATATCACTTGTATTTTGGAAAAAGATTAAAATTAAGATATTGATATTCTTTTATTTTGTTCATAAGTCTTAAAGGTACTAGTCAACATTCCTTCTTTTCATTCACATATACATACTTTTTTCTATGTCAAGTGTTAATAGTTGATTTGGCTCTAATTTTGAATCCGAGATTTTATCTGGCTCTGTGAGTATATGGGAAAGGTCTCCATGCCAAAGTTGTGATTAACTTTATAGATTCAGGAGAATTATGGAAATGCATCATGCAAAATGCCTACTTGCCAAAATTATTCCATGAGCTGTGTTACGGCTGAGTTTTAAATAATTCAGTGATGTGTTGAATGAATACATTTGTATTGCTTGTTACTCTAAACAGTCATTGCCATTTTTAATAAAACCTAGTTTTCTAATATTCATGAAATATTCCATTTCAATTAAATTACATAGGTTTTGAGAAAATAGTTTGCCCTAAGTTGTTTAGTTTTGACACAAGCTGTCATTTGTGTTTTCTTCGGTATAATGCCCAAGGAGTCTCTGAATAGAATTAATGCAAAACAGTCACTCTTTAATGAGATACGCTTTGATCATGAATAACAGAACACTGTGTGAGGAATGGAATAATATGCTAAAACAAGATTTTGTTTCTGGTGAATATAAGATATCAAAATTTGCAGAGAAATTCTAAACAAATGTTTGCTAATATGGTAGATACTATCCCAAATCACCTTAATTTCAAACACATGCACATAACACATTATACTGTCTCTAACTTTGCACTCACATTACCTGTCATCTTAGCCCATACAAATGGACTAGAAAACCAAGCGGCAGCTGGGCACAGTGGCTCACACCTATAAATCCCAGCACTTTGGGAGGCTGAGGTGAGAGGATTGCCTGAGCTCATGGGTTCGAGACCAACCTAGACAACTTGGCAAGACTTCATCTCTACAAAAATCAAAAAGGTAGCTGAACATGACGGCGCATGCCTGTAGTTCCAGCTACTTGAAAGGCTGAGGTGGAAGGATTGCCAGAGCCCAGCAGGTCAAGGCTGCGGTGGCTGTGAGCATGCCATTGCACTCCAGTCTGGGCAACAGAGTGAAACTCCGACTCAAAACCAAAAAACTTAAAAACCAAAAACAAAAAAAGGAAGAAAGAAAGAAAACAAAGTGACTTTTTGGATTATTAAACTTGCTTAGCTTTTTAAAAAAGTGTGCCCATCATACAGTTTTTACATTTTACGAACCTGCTGAATCTGTCCTATATTTCATGACACTTATCCCTCAAATAGTTCTGATGGGCTCATGTTATTTTTTTCTGAATTCAGACCTAGTTCTGAAATTTTAAAAAATTTTCTATGACTAGAAGTTGCATAATAATAATTCTGGACACTATGTCTGTTGCTTTTAACATATTATCCTGTACTTAATTATAATACACATACTTAATTAACTGAACTTATCTTGATAGCAGCATATTTTTATTCAATTTTAGAAATACTGGAACTACAGTCACCATCCCATTGAATAAAAGCAATACCAAATTGAAATATATGATGTTTTTACACATGGAAAACCATGAATTATTAGTATCTACATATTAATAAGCACTTTCCAGTTGTCTTGTTAAAATGTTATGTGATACTATTGGGTTTGATAGCTTTGGATCATTTCACATTAAAATCATTGGTATTTTCATAACAAAACATCCCTTTCAGGTATCCTGTATTCACCTAAGCTCTCTTCTTTTGTAGAGGCAGGTGATTTCAGGCAGCTGGGATTTGATCCCACAAAAGAATTTTAAATCTATTCCATTGCAGAGGACTTAGAAAAAGACAGGGTCAGAATCTGCCATGAGAATTTTGCAAAGCGTTTTCATTTTTATAAAAAGCAAGAAAAATAGCCGTATTCATTTATTCTCTTTAATTCACTTGATCTGCACTGAAGCAGCCATTCAGAATAGGGTAACTTCAGATAGCCGAAACTACCATACTATCACTCATTTTTTTTGTAAGTGGTTAATAGGCTAATATACAATATTATAGACAAATATGCAAAATAGTATCTATATACAAGTTTTTAAAAATTTAAGGGAGATTTTATAAGATTATCTCATTAATGTACAATACTACTTTCCTCCACTTCAATGCTAAAAGATTCATTTTATCTCCAGTTACATAAATGAACAGATTTCTAAGATAAATCCCTGAGATTCTGGCCCTCTGTTGTAGAATCGCTGTATAATTTCTTTTTTAAGTATAGGAGCCTGTTAAGATAACAGGATGGCATCTCCCTTGACTTTTCCTTCATATGGCAATAA
>NW_007000348.1:0-685 GCF_000164805.1 Carlito syrichta | reverse complement strand
TTCATCCTTGTATTCACCTGCTACCAGTATTAAACATGCATCACAGTCCTTGTTGAGAGAATAAAGGGTCTATGCAAATGGAAGTGGAATTATGGGCACACAGTAGGGATGGAATGTCCTCAGTGTGTGACAGTTTAATATTTCTATCTTTTTTTTTTTTTTTGAGTTGGAGTCTCACTCTGTCGCCCAGACTGGAGTACAGTGGCCGCTCCCAGCCACCGCTGCCTTGACCTGCTGGCCTCTGGCGATCCTTCCGCCTCAGCCTTCCAAGCAGCCGGAACTATAGGCACGCGCTACCACGCCTGGATAATTTTTGATTTATTGTAGAGATGAGGTCTTGACAAATATGGGGGAGAGGGGGTAGGGGGCTTGGGCTCAGGCAATCCACTCGCCTTGGCCTCCCAAAGCACAGGATTACAGGCTGAGTCACCGAGCCTGGCTAATATTTCTTTCTTTCTTTCTTTCTTTTTGAGGGGGAGTCTCACTCGATCACCCAGGCTGGAACGCAATGGCACACTCAAGACCACCCCAGCGTCGACCCACTGGTCTCCTGCGACCCTTCCGCCCCAGCCTTCCAGGGAGCCGGCCAATTTTTTTTTTTTTTTTGAGTTGGAGTCTCACTCGGTCGCCCAGACTGGAGTGCAGTGGCCACTCCCGGCCACCACAGCCTCGACCTGCTGGGCTG
>NW_007000347.1:2307-3312 GCF_000164805.1 Carlito syrichta | reverse complement strand
CTTGCCAGCTACCTATCTAGGCAGCTGGGTAACCAGTTGACTTAACTAGGTGACTTAACTAGATAACCATCCTGCTAGCCAGCTGCCTATAATAGCTAGCCACATAGCTAGCCAGCTGTCTAGACTGCTCATTTAACTGCCTGAATTAACTAGCTAGCCATCCAGCTAACCAGCTGACTTAATTAGCTAACTACCTAGATAGCCATGTGGCTAGCCAGCTGACTTAAATAGCTGACATAACCAGCTAGCTAGCTGGCTAGCCAGCTTACTTAATAAGCTTGCTACCTGGTTGGCTAGACGGCTAGCCAGCTCACTTAGCTACCTAGATACATGGCTAGCTAGCTGGCTAAGCTGCCATATAGCTGGCTAGCGAGCTGGCCATCTGGCTAGCCAGCTGGCTTAAATAGCTAGCCGTCTGGCTGGACAGTGGGATAGAAAGTCAGCTTAACTAGTCAGCCACCATGCTGGTCAGCTGGCTAGCCAACTGGCTTCATTAGCTGGCCACTTACCTGACCAGTCAACTTACCAGCCATCTTTACTTGCCAGCAACCTAGTTAGCCAGCTGGCTAGCCAGCTGACTTAACTAGCTGAATTAACTAGACAGCAATCAGGCTATCCAGCTGGCTTAACTAGCTAGCCATCTAGCTAGACAGCTGGCTAGGCAGCTCACTTAACTTGAAGACTTTGTTAGCTAGTCAGTCAGCTAGTGAGCTGACTTAATTAGGTAGCTACCTACCTAGCCAGGTGGCTAGCCAGCTGACTTAACTAGCTTACATAACCAGCTAGTCAGCTGGCTAACCAGCTGACTTAACTAGCGACATACCTAGCTAGCCAGTTGGCTTGCCACTTGAATTAACTAGCTGACTTATCCAGCTAGCCAGCTGGCTAGCCAACTGACTCAAATATCTGACATAACTAGTTAGACAGCTGTCTTTCCCGCTGACTTAACTAGCTGACATATCCAGCTAGCCAGGTGACTAGCAACTGTCTTAACTAGCTAGCTAC
>NW_007000347.1:0-644 GCF_000164805.1 Carlito syrichta | reverse complement strand
CTACTCAACCAGCTGACACATCCCGTTTTCTAACTAGCTTGCTAGCTGGGTCAAACAGCTGACTTAACCAGGTAGCTAACTAGCTAGCTACCTGACTCAACCTTGTGATTTACTCCTTGGCTAACTAACTAGCTAGCTGTCTTAACCAATTGACTGAATTAGAAAGCTGACTTAACTAGTTGAATTAGGTAGGTGATTTAACTACATAGGTAGCTGGCTTAACTGGAAGACTTAACTAGTTAGCTAGCTGACTTAACTACGTGAATTATATAGTTAGCTAACAATTTATCTAGCTGAATTACTAACTGACTTAACTAATTAGCTAACTATATAGTTTACAGACTTAAGTACCTGAATTAAATATTTAGCTAAATAGTGAGCTAGCTGACATAGCTAGCTGACTTAGCTAGCTAGCTGGTTAGATAGCTGACTTAACTATCTGACTTAACTAGTTGACTAATGAGATAACTAGCCAACTTAACAAGTTGGTTAACGAGTTAGCTGTCTCTTTTAGCTAGTCGGTAAATGAGTTAAATAGCTGACTTAACTAGTTGTTTAACGAGTTAGCTGGGTGACTTTACTTGTTTCCTGATGAGTTGTCCCAAAGTCAACTCTGTTAAGTAACTGGATGGCTGGTGTGGTGA
>NW_007000346.1:0-700 GCF_000164805.1 Carlito syrichta | reverse complement strand
AAATAAGTTGGGAAGAACTTGGATTAAAACAAACTTAAATGGGCCAACTTGATGGTAAAAGACTGAAAACTCTCTAAGATCAGAAGCAAGATGTCTTCTTTCTTTGATCTGTGCTATTTAACATTGTACTAGAAGTTCTAACCAGAACTATCAGAAAAGTAAAATAAATAAAAGATATCTAAATTAAAAAGAAATAAGTAATACTATATTCACAGGTGACATGATTCCATGTGTAGAAGATTTCACAGAATCCATAAGAAAGTCATTCGAGTTAATAAACAAATTCAGCAAAGTTTCAGGGTCCAAAATGAATACCCATAAATCAGCTGTTTCTGTACACCAGCAATGAACAATCTAAAAAGGAAATAAAAAAAGCAATTTTATTTATAATAGTAACTAAAAGAATTAAATACTTAGAAATAACTTTAAACAAGGAAGCAAAAGACTCATATACTTAAAACTACAAAATGTTCTTAAAAGTAATTTAAGAAGACCTAAATAAATGAAAAGACACTTTTTGTTTATGGATAGGAAGACTTAACATTGTTAAGAGATCAGTAATACTCAAAGTGATCTATGGATTTAGTGCAATCTCTCAAAATTCTAATAACTTTTTCCCCTGGAGAAGAAAAGCTGGACTTCAAATTTATATGGAATTGCAAGGATCTCCATATAGCCAAGACAGTCTGAAAGAGAAGAG
>NW_007000345.1:0-626 GCF_000164805.1 Carlito syrichta | reverse complement strand
CTGCAGTCAGGTCCAGCTGGGGCAGGCAGGGTGTGAGCTAGCCAGGTGCTGTGGGTTGGCGTGTCACATGCAACTTGGGCCTCTTTTTGTTTCTTTGTTCTTAGGTCCCAACTGGGAGGCTGCACAGAGCTAGGTGGAGCTCAAGGGGCAATGCAGGTCTCTCCCTAGTCTCAGATCTCCAGTTGTTGTCTGGTCCTGCTGAGGCCAGGGGCGAGTCGGGGGACTTGGAGTGTGAGACTGCTTGGTGTTGCTGGTCGATGTAGTGTGCAGGGTGGCTGGGGCGGGTGGTGCAGCCTAGAAGGGAGCCCAGAGCTCCACAGGAGGGAGCTGAGGGCCTCCCTGGGAGGTGGAGGCTTGGGGCGGTAATGGGTGCTGCAGCCAGGGATGGAAGCCAAAGCTTCTTGGGTGGCAGCAGCTTGGGGCAGAGAGGGGCGCTTTAGTCAGGGAGGGGACCCAGAGCTCCGAGGATGAGCGCTGAGGGCCTCCATGGGCAGTAGTGGCTTGGGACCAAGTGAGTGCTTCAGCCGGGGAGAGGGCCCAGAGCCCTGAGGGACAGAGCCGAGGGGCTCCACAGGCAGCAGTGACTTGAGGCAGGGCTGGATGCTTAAGCCAGGGAAGGGGCCTGG
>NW_007000344.1:0-782 GCF_000164805.1 Carlito syrichta | reverse complement strand
CCTTCTACACATAAGAGGGGAAAGAAATAGCTTTGAGGCTGCTAGGTCAAAAGTACTGTCAGTCCAAGGACAAAAATGTGGTCCAGATATAAAGGGAGTAACATAGACATCTAAGCAATTGGACAATGCAACAAAAGTGTGGCTGTCTTGCCTTTGTACTCTAGCAGCCACTGCCACACTAACTTACAAAAACTATCAAAATTACTTATAGACAGCATATCAATATGTTTGTATGATACATTTTTGTTCTACATTAAAATAATTTAGCTGGGCTTGTTGCCTCAGCCTGTAATCCATGCTTTGGGAGGCTGAGGTGAGTGGATTGCCTGAGCCTGCGGGTTCGAGAACCACCTGGGGACCTTGGTGAGACCTCATCTCTACAATAAATCAAAAAGTCAGTCGGGTGTGATAGTGGCCACTGCACTCCAGTCTGTGTGACAGAGTGAGACTCCAACTAAACAACAACAACAAAAAAACCTTGTTATTTAAAAAAATAAATAGACTGTATTTCCTTATTAAAGTACACTATAGGTAATTTACAAAGAATATTTCAACTTACATTAATAAATCAAAGGCTTCAGATGGAATTGCTTTCACTATTCCAGCATTGTTTCTGGAACATTGGCCTTTTTCATCATTGTTTGACTAATAATTTTTGCCTGTGCTTTTGCTTGGTATTTTATTGAATCCAAATAATATTTTGTTAAGGTCCCACTGTTTCCTAGTCTGCCCTTGGAAATAAATAGGTAGGGAACATCTCTATGGCCTGCCTCAGCAGGGAA
>NW_007000343.1:0-777 GCF_000164805.1 Carlito syrichta | reverse complement strand
AAACATGAACAAAAAATACATGTTTTACTTTCATTGCTCCAATAGTCAAATGAAAATCTGCATGAGAATTGCGCTGCAGCAGTTTGCTGGTCCAATTTAAGAGTTCAAGGTCCTTTTTGTGTGTTTGGCCCACCAATGTCCACATTCCAGATTAACTCAGTTCAAAAGACGGAAATCAGGGCGAAGACACCATATAGCAAAGCACAAGGATATGCTACTAAAAGTTGCTGTCCTTCCATGGCTAATGCAGAAATAAATATCTTGGAAGCAGAAAAACTACACCATCCAATAATCCCAGCAGTGAGAATGATTCCTACCATCCCTTGCAAAGAAAATATCACTGCAAAGCTGGAGAGTAGAATCATGGGCAGAAGACAATATCCAAGGACACTTGCCACACAACCAAATGAAACACCCGTCATACTCATTAAGTTTAATAAACAAAACATTCCTAGACATCCAATTGCACTGATCCCATATACATAGCCAAACTGGATCTTGCCAGCCAGTAACAATGTGGCTCCAAAGGCAAGGCAAAAAACCACTGGTCCTGCCAAATCGGTTTCATTCATGATGCTTCCATCTGCTACTTTTAATGGATGTAATACTGTTAGTGTTTTTTGCCAGATGTGGTCAAAATTGATACCTAACTCTTCTAATAAAGGTGGCTCATCCTCAAAGTTGTTTCCATAGAATGGCTGAGGTGAAGCTGGAGTGTATGCCTGAGTTGGCTGGAAGATCTGCCCAGTGTACGGCTGCTGTGGCTGCATCATGTCT
>NW_007000342.1:0-1046 GCF_000164805.1 Carlito syrichta | reverse complement strand
CCATCCCCTCCCCCATATAGTTGCTGGGAGAAAGAAATGAGATAATAGGGTTGAAAGCGTTTTATGAATTATCGAGCGCTGTGCAATCGTAAGAGAGGAGAAAGATGTGTCCTTGAGGGGAATTTGGGTTTTGTGGGACCCAATTGAATAAATTCTTCTTTCTATGCTGACTGATGTACCACAAGGTGGCAGCAGGATCCTATCTTTGCTATTGTCTCTAGTGGTTAGAGTAGGGAGAAGATAGGAATAGTCTTTGGATGCTGCTTTGCTCTGTTCTGCAAAGGCGAAGAGGATTTGTTTCTTTGCTACTTCCTACATTTCCCACTCTATCAGATCCCTCAGATTCATATTAAATAATTGTTTAAAGACCCCCCTTCTCGGGCCAGGCTCAGTGGCACACGCCTGTAATCCCAGCACTTTGGGAGGTGGAGGAGAGCGGATTGCCTGAGCCCTGAGCCCAGGGGTTCGAGACCAGCCTGGGCAATTTGGCGAGATCTTGTCTCTACAATAATAATAATAATAATAATAATAATAAAAGTTAACTGGGCATGGTGGTGCATGCTTGTGGTTTTAGCTACTTGGAAGGCTGAGGCAGAAGGATCACCTGAGCTCAGCAGGTTGAGGCTGCTATAGCTGTGAGCATGTCACTGCATCCCAGCATGGGCGACAGAGTAAGATTCCTATTCAAAAAAAAAAGAAAGAAAGAAAATGTATTTTCAAGGTGTTTTGGGAGGTTTGAAGCATCTTAGTTTCTCCCAGTGGAGAGAATTTTTAGTTTTCTGAGGCAGAGGGAAATAAGAGACCCCTTTGTAACATCCATTCAAAAAAACTTTTGAAGAAGTATTTCCTTGATCAAGAAACAGGTTAGGAGGCTCTGAATAGGAACCTCAAGTATCTGAAAGGTGAGCCTTAGAAGCTCTCAGGTATATGTGCTAGAAGGACTGCAACAGACACCTCTGGAGAGATCATCCATGATGCATTGTTTTAAGGTCTCATTTCAATATGGGGCTTCTGCATTAGGTTTGCCCTCCCAATTGTATTCTTCT
>NW_007000341.1:0-714 GCF_000164805.1 Carlito syrichta | reverse complement strand
CAAGTTGTTAGTTAATAATTACTATGGTCACTAAGTTGCTATGTAGTCAATGTGGCAAATTTTACCTATAAAAGCTTGTCACAAACTGCACCAATTTGTCAAGAGTTTTTGTTTCTACTCTTCACTCATGTGTTAATAAATTCATAATTAATTAAGCTCAACTTGCTGACGTAGCTTCTTCCTGCTTACTCAGTCATAACTGTGTATGTTTAGGGTGGATTTTTCTTGTTAATGGATTCAACCTTTTATCATTATGTAGTATCCTTTGGTATCTTTTAAATTTTTGATAGTTTAAAGGTTGTTTTATCTGATATTAAGATCATGACTCCTGCCTTCTTTTGTGATCCTTTTTCCTGGAATCTGGCTTTCCATCCTTTAACTTTGAGTTTGTGTGTATCCCTTGTGGTGAGATGAGATTCCTGGATGCAGCAAATAATTAGGTCATGATTTCTTATCAAGATTTCCATTCTGTGTCTTTTCAGTTTTGCATTTAGTCCATACACTTTCAGGCTAGTTATTGATATGGGATTGTTTATCCCTGTCATGAGGTTCTTGTAAAGTTTTTTCTGTGTTTGTCTTCTTTTAGTTTTGGGGTTGGTTTATGTGTGTCTTTTCAAGTTTGTTTGTTGAAATGTATTCTGTTTTAATTCTGTGTTCTGCCATTCTCTTGGGAAATGTGAGGTCTTTCTTTTTTTTTTTTTTCTTTCTTCTGTG
>NW_007000340.1:0-588 GCF_000164805.1 Carlito syrichta | reverse complement strand
TTTCAATATTGTGTATGTTGTCAGCCTTTTCCTTGCTCCATTTTCTGAATAAGTTCTCCATTAACCAGAGGGTCTTGGAGAATTTTTCAAAGATGAGATGGTTGAGAATTTGAAGATTTCATTCTCTGTCCTGATCCATTAGCCTATGGATCGATTCTTGAACCAATACCAGGCTATATTAATTAGAGTAAATATATAGTAAAATTTGTAGTCTGGAACAGCAAAAGCTCCTGCTTTGTTTCTTTTTTAAATATTCTTTTGGCTATTCGTGATTGTTTGTGGTTTCTTATGAATTCTTCAGTGCAATTTCCAGGTCTGAGAAGAATGATGTTAACACAAGTGTTATTTCATTGAATCTGTAGATTGAATAAAAGGCTAATTTTTACATTAAAATAGTTAACTAAATTCACGGAAACAAGCGTGTCAAATTGACATTTATGACATCAGCCTCAGAACTTTGATATAATAATGGGAGGGACCTTGACTACTGAGTAATCCTTAGGCTTCAAGCACTTGTGTACAGTGCTCTGTCAAATGCGGTAGACATAGTGGTTTTCATTCCCAAGAAGTGAAGGGATCCATGTGTTC
>NW_007000339.1:0-738 GCF_000164805.1 Carlito syrichta | reverse complement strand
TTTTGAGAGAGTGCAAGACCACATTGGCATAATTTTTATTACAGTCTATTATATAATGTTTTATTTATTATGAGTTATTGGTGGGAATCTCTTACTATACCTAGTTTATAATATTATCATGAGTGTGTATGTTTAGGGAAAAATATACTATGCATAGGATTCGGGAGTACCTGGGATTTCAGGTGTTCACTGGGAGTCTTGGATAAAGAAGTGCTACTGTTCAGGGAATGACAAACTACGTCTGAGGGCCAAATCCATCCATGCCTATTCTTGAATGCATTGTCTGCTTTGGCACTGTAAGGACAATATTGAGTAGCTGAGGCAAAGAACTTATGGTCGACAAAGTATAAAATGTTTTTTATTTATTATATTGTATAAAGTGCTATGCATATATTGATCTATATCAAAGTAAGTTGCAGATATCACAACATTTCCACTCTAAACCCCTAGCATGCCTATGCTGAGAATAAAGACATTCTTCTGTAAACATTTCCTTAAAATGTTTTTTTAATAATTATTATGTATATGATATTGCATTCTCCTATGCCTTCTCCTATGCGTCTGTTTCATTTGGCTGTTCCTTTAAAATAAGCCAGCAACTGTTGGAAGTGTAACTTTCTGAGCCCTGTGAGCTGTTCTAGCAGTTTATCAAAATCAAGAAGAGTGTTGTGGGAACCCCAGGATTATAGCCAGTCAGTTAGAAGTAAGAGAGGCCCCAGGACTTTCAACTGGCATCCA
>NW_007000338.1:0-797 GCF_000164805.1 Carlito syrichta | reverse complement strand
TGGCCTAAGCTGAAGACTCTGTGACTGTGACAGGCATAGCTGACTCTAGAAAACCCATTGTTCCTGTTTCCCATAAACTGCGGTTTCGGCCTAGGTATTAGATATAATTCAAACTCAGGTCACATTTGGGAGCCTTTTATATGGTACAAGCATCTGTGTAAGATTTAAAAGAATATACTTAGGGAGAGCTGTTTGCAGCTTTTCAATGGTGAAGATGATTTTCGAGAGTGGCCCAGCACAGAGTTTGGGCCCAGCATGTACTTTGGACTGGGCTGCATTCTTTTGGGTCAGCTTTAGCTACAGTTAGTGTAAGGTCTCTTTTCTACCTTTTATAGAAATTGAATTTATTTTATTCATAGAAGGTATTGTAGAATAGGGCATGCTACGAATCATGTTAGTTCATACATAATCAATCAGAATATTTTTAGGTTTAATAAGAATATAGTTAACTTTAAGAATTTTCATCGTCTCCACTTTCTACTATCGAAGTTTTTGCCTTAGTACATTTACAATTTACATTTAGGTTTTAGAAGCTTTGCTGCTGCTAATCAACTTTATATATTAGAATTAAGAATTGGAAAACTTTCATAGAAATTAGGATAAACATATAAGACTTTGGAATAGCCATTTTGTTAAGAGATTGTTGTCTATTGTTCCAAAAGGTGGCCCACCGTGGACCTTGGACTGGGCCACATCCTGTAGGGCCCAGTGTGGTCTTTGGACTGGGACACATTCTTTAGGAAATTGGCTTAAGCTATAATTAAGAGCTTCCATAGCATTGTATAAGTGGTAGAGTT
>NW_007000337.1:0-469 GCF_000164805.1 Carlito syrichta | reverse complement strand
GCTCAGTGGGCTTCCATGGCCAGCTTCCAACATCTCCCCCTTTTTTTATTTTTTAGCACAAAACCATGAAACTCGGTATTGAGCTGAGAAATGTTCTTCTTCGGTACTCTGAAAATAACTGGAAGTAAGCATAGCAACACAAGAATCACTGTCCCGCAAATTCCCACATTAATAAGTATAGACATCAATGACTTTTGATTAACAAACAATGAGAAGTTATTAAATATGGAGCTAGCCGTTTTATAGGACCAGAACTGCTTTTGAGCAACAGTCATGTCCTGCATGTCTTGATGTAATTTAGTAAGGTCTATACTCAAGTCTGAATGATTCCAAATTCCAAGGATATGATTCTTTATCTTGTCCCAATTATGGACAGATTTATTCACCTCCAAAGGAGTGAGGTAAATCCACTTAAACTCAGAGTGACATCAGAGAGCCAATTTTATCTTTAAAGTTACAAGCGCTTGTC
>NW_007000336.1:0-3025 GCF_000164805.1 Carlito syrichta | reverse complement strand
GCTTGTGTGTTTTTTGTGTGTTTGCTTGTTTTTAGTTGGAGTCTCACCCTGTCACCCAACTGGAGTATAGTGGCATGCTCCCAGCCACCGCAGCTTCTACCTGCTGAGCTCCAGCGATCCTTCTGCCTCAGCCTTCTAAGAAGCTGGAACTACAGGTGTGCACTACCATGCCCGGATCATTTTTATTTTTATTGTAGAGACGAGGTCTCGCCAAGTTGCCCGGGTGGGTCTCGAACTCACAGGCTCAGGCAATCCACTCGCCTCAGCCTTCCAAAGTGCTGAGATGACAGGCTGAGCCACCAAGCCTGGCCAGGTTTGTGTATTGATTAATATTTGCTGTGTCACAAGCCACCCCAAAGCTTTGGGCAAAACAACAAAACAGGGAAAAACGTCATGCTTCAGGCCAGAGAGTAATTTGTGCTTGCCAGCCACAGGGTCTGTGTCTCCCCTTCCCCTGTAGCAAAAAAGTAACCAAAGTAAGTGGGCATGGTTGTATCCTAAAAAAACTTTATTGCAAAGATAGGCTTGGCCCGTGGACAGCAGTGTGCCATTCCTGATCTGTTTAGCTAATGATTCTGTGAGTTGACCATGGGGGCCAGATGGTGGTCTGGCCTGGGCCTGGTCACTTGGTGGTCATGGGGTCTCCACACAGAGCTGGCTTCCACGCACAAGAAGGCCAGCTGCACATTTCTGCATCTTCTGTTTGTGTCACAGTGGCCACTATTTGCTCTTGGTGGCAGGGCTGAAGGGGATGATGTGACCACACCCAGGGGTGTTGTGGGAGAAGACTGTCCACACTGGCAGGTCCAGGGAGGAGTCGTGACCTTGACAACCTGCCTGGCTTCTGGTGGGTCTGGCCTGTGTCCCATCCCCGCCTAGTTGCTGCCTTGTGTGTCACTCTCTGGGTCCAGAAAGATCACGTGGGATGGGGGATGACACTTTGGAATTTGATGCTATTATGGGACCCAGTGTTGTGGTCTGGCCGGGAGGCATCATTTATCTTAATTCTGTTTCTGAACAGTTTTGCATGGTCACTGTTGCTAAGCTGATTTCAGTTCGCCCTGGTGACCTCTCTGATTGGTGACCTGGGTGGGGCCAGGGAAGAGAAGGGGGGATGTTTTGTGTGTCATAAGGAGTCTGGCCATGAGAGAGATGGGCCCACAGCACCGGTCTCCACAGTCCTGCCCTGGAGGAGCAGGGGAGGCTGAGAAGGGAGAACGGAAGTGGAGGTCGGGCCTTCTCTTGGTCCTGTCTGTACCACCAGCTCCGGCAGGTCTGGCCTCAGTTTTCTCATCCGGAGAATGAGCAGATCCTGTAAAGTCATGTCTTCAGCACATACTTCAGCAGTGGTGTAGATGGCCTGACGGGAGAAAGGACACACATGCATGAAGGAAGCATGTGCCGGCCCACTCGGTCACTGTTCCCCACTGGTGGTGTCCCATGGGCCGCAGGAGGTGGCTTTAGACAGAGACTGAGGACCAGAGGCCTCTCCTGCCCCACACAGGTCTGACAGTGTTGACCATTTGCTCTGTTTGTCCCCCCCTCACTTCATGAAGTGAATTCTGACCCTTTGTGAGCTGTGTAGAAGAAGGGGTTCGTTCTCTTTCTTCATAGAGGTAAAATTAACAGAATTTGAAATTAACCATCTTAAAGTGCACAATGGGGCTGAGTGCGGTGGCTCAGGCCTGCCATCCCAGCACTTTGGGAAGCTAAAGCAGTGGGATCACCTGAGCTCAGGGCTTCGCGACCAACCCAGGCAACTTCACGAGACCTCGTCTCTACAATAAATCAAAAACTAAGCTGAGTGGTAGCGTGTGCCTGCAGTTCTGGCTGAGGCGGAAGGATCGCCGGAGCCCAGCAGATTGAGGTTGCAGTGTCCGTGAGCATGCCTCTGTGCTCCAGCCTGGGTGACAGAGGGAGACTCTGACTCAAAAAAAAAGTACATGACTGGGCATAGTAGCCTGTCATCCCAGCACTTTGTGTGGCTGAGGTGAGAGGACTGCCTGAACCCAGGGGTTTGAGACCAGCCTGGGCAACTTGGCGGGACCTCGTCTCTACAATTAAAAAAAAGTTAGCCAGGCATGGTGGTGAGCACTTGTAGTTCTAGCTACTCGGAAGGCTGACGCAGGAGAATGCCTGAATTCAGGAATCTGCAGTAGCTGTGATCATGCCACTGTACTCCAGCTGGGTAACAGAGACTCCCACTCAAAGTAAATGAATACATAAATAAAGTACACATTTCAGGGGTATTCAGTACATTTCCGCTGTCCCACCCCGGGCAAATCCTGAGAGTTCTGGCCTTCATCACGCCATCGGAAAACCCTCCCCTCCCCCAGCCCCTGTTGACCAGGACCCTGTCTGCTTGTGGATTTGCCTGTTCTGGCATGTCACATAAATGGCTGCAGTCCACAACATGTTGTGCCTGGTTCCTACCCTTCTGCCTGTTTTTCAGGGAGGGAAACCCACACTGTGTCTCCCTGCCCTCACCCAGGATGCCTCTGACACCAGACACCAGCCAGCTGTCCTGCAAGTTTCTTGCTGATCCTGCCTCCCTGGAAGATACGTCACATCCCATGCTGACAAACTCAGCCCACAAGGTGGCCTGCTCCAGATGGTGGTCATGGGACCCAGGTCTCCTGTCCCTGTGACCTATCAGCTGTAAATCAGGGGCTCCCCGGCCTCCTCCTTGGTCCCAGAATTCTTCAAGCCTGGCTCCCAGAACTCAGGGAATCACCACACACAACTGCTCATTGGTTATAAAGGACTTGGGTAGAATGTGGGTAATGTGGTGCCAGGGTGAGGTCCCTGTGGATGGGCATGCCACCCTCCTGGCACGTGGGTGTGGTAGTCACCTGGGGAGCTCATCACACCTCCTTGTGCAAGAGTTTGCTTATTTGTTTTGTTTTGTGAGACAAGGTCTTACTGTTCAGGCTGGAGGGCAGAATCACGCTCACTGCCACCACAGCCTCAACCTGCTGGGCTTAGCGATCCTTCCACATCAACCTTCCAGTAGCTGGAACTACAG
>NW_007000335.1:0-2402 GCF_000164805.1 Carlito syrichta | reverse complement strand
GTGCTGACCTAACTAGTCGGTTGATTCATAGGTCAATTTGTTATATGACCTAACTTGTCGGCGACAATTTAGCTGGGCTAACTTTTCGGCTGATAAGTTGCCCTACTATTCGGCAGATTGGTTAGCTGACTTAATTAGTTGGCCGTCTAGGGGCCTGACCAGTTAGCTGACTTAACTAGTCGGACGGCAAGTGAGCCGACAAGTGAGTTGATTTATCTCATTGTCCGGCGAGTGATCTGACAGGTCAACTGACATAACTAGTCAGCCAGCGATTGTGCCAACTCCTCAGCTGACTTAACTATTTGACTGGCGAGTGAACTAACTGCTCAGCTGACTTTAGTCAACTGGCGAGTGAGCCAACTGGTCAGAGGACTTAACTAGTCAGCCGGTCAGTGAGCCCACAAGTTAGATGACTTAACTAGTTGACAAATGAGTGAGGTGACAGGTGAGCTGCCTTAACTATTCAGCTGGTGTGCAAGTATATTGGTGAGATGAGTTATCTAGTCAGTTGGAGAGCAAGCTGACTAGCTAGCTAACCTGTTGGCCTGTGAGAGAGTCGACATGTTAGTTGACCTGTTGGGTGGTGAGTGAGCTGACTAGTTTGCGGCCCGGTCAGCAGTCAAGGGAGCCGACTAGTTAGCTGACCTGATGGAAAGCAAGCGATCCCATTAGTTAGATGACCAATTAGCTGAGTTTCTAGCCAACTATTTCGCTAAGTACCTAGCTGCCTTGCTAGCTGACTTAACTGGCTAGTTGACTAGCTACCTGGCTATCTAGCTGACATAACTGGATACAAAACAAGCTATCTAGCTGTCTAGCTAGCTGACTTAACTAGCTAGCTAACTGGTTAGTTAGCTGGATAGCTGACTTAACTATTTAGTTGACCAGCTAGCAGGCTGACTAGCAAACTGAATAGCTAGCTGACTTAACTAGCTGCTGAATAATTAGCTGACTTGATAGCTGACCTAACTAGCTAGCTGGATTGCTAGCTGACTTAAGTAGCTGACTAACAAGTTGGCTGGATAGCTGGCTAGCCAGATGACTTAACAAGCTAGCCAAATTTTTGGCTACACTGCTAGCCATCTGGCTTAACTAGCTAGTTACCTGGTTGGCTAGCTGGCTAGGGAGCCAGCAGCCAGCTAGTGGGCTGGCCAGCTTGCTAGCCAGCCAGCTTAATTAGGCAGCCTGCTGACTGGACAGTTGGACAGTTGGATAGGAGTTGGCTTAAGTAGCCAGCCACCCTGCTGGTCAACCAGATAACCAGCCAGCTTAACTAGCTGGCCACCTACCTAACAAGCCTGCTAACCAGCCGGATAACTTGCCAGGCACCTAGTTAGCCAGCCTACTAACTAACTGACTTAAGTAGTAGACTTAACTTGATATCCCTCTGGCTAGCCAACGGGCTTTACTAGCTAGCCACCTAGCTAGTCAGTTTTCTAGCCTGCTCACTTAACTCGCTGATTTAACTAGGTAGCCAGCTGGCTAGCCAGCCTAATTAATTAGCTAGCTACTTAACTAGCCAAGTGGCTAGCCAGCTGGCTTAACTAGCTGACTTAGCCAGGTAGCCAGCTGGCTAGTCAGCTGACTAACATAGCGAGCTACCTAGCTAGCCAGTTGGCTACCCACTTGAATTAATTAGCTGACTCAACCAGCTAGCCAGCTGATTCAACTAGCTAACATAACAATTTAGCCAGCTGGCTAGCAAGCTGATATAACTAGCTGAAAATACTAGCTAGAAAGATGGCTATCCAGCTAACTTAACAAGTTAGCTACGTAGCTAGGCAGCTGGGAGGCCAGATGAATTAACTAGCTGACTTAAATATCTAGCAAGCTGGCTACCCAACTGACTTAACTAGTTCGATAACTAGCTAGCCAGGTGGCAAGCCAGCTGACTCAACTAGTTGACTTCAATATCTGGCATTCTTGCTAGTCAGCTGAATTAATTAGCTTGCTATATGGCTAGCCAGCTGGGTATACAGCTGACTTAACTAGGTGACTTAACTTGATAGCCAGGTGTTAAGCCAGCTGATTTAATTAGCAAGCAACCTAGCTACCAGATGCCTAGATAGCTGACTTAACTATGTGACATAACTAGCTAGTCAGCTGGCTGGACAGCTGACATAGCTAGCTAGCTAGCTCGCCATATTTATAGCCAGCTGACATAGCTAGGTTACTTAACTAGCTAGTCAGCTTGCTTGACAGCTGACATAACTAGCTAGCTTCCCAACTAGCCACCTGTCCAGTCAGCTGACTTAAATAGGTTACTTAACTAACTGGCCATCTTTCAAGCAGGCTTACATAACTGCATAGCTACCTAGTTAGCCAACTGGATAGCCAGGTGACTTAACTAGTTAGTTACCTACATATCCTGCGGCTTGCCACCTGACTTAACTACCTAGCTT
>NW_007000334.1:0-709 GCF_000164805.1 Carlito syrichta | reverse complement strand
TTTTGCTTTAGCCTTTGTTTTTGTTGTTTGGTGTTTGTAAATTATACATTTTTAGTAATTTTGAACCAGGAAGGTTGAAATGCAAAACTAAGCCGGGCTCGATGGCTCAGCTTGTAATCCCACGCCTTCGGGAGGTTGAGGTGAGTGGATTGCCTGAGCCCGTGGGTTTGAGACCTGCATGGGCAGCGAGACCTCATCTTTACAATAAATCAAAAAAAAAAAAAATCAGCCAGGCGTGGTAGCGCATGCCTGTAATTCCGGCTACTTGGAAGGCTGAGGTGGAAGGATCGCCGGAGCCCAGCAGGTCGAGGTTGCGGTGGCCGGGAGCGGCCACTGCACTCCAGTCTGGGTGACAGAGTGAGACTCCAACTCAAAAAAATAAAATAAAATAAATTAAAATAAATTAACTAGGCGTGGTAGCCCACACCTGTAGTTCCAGCTACTTGGAAGGCTGAGGCAGAAGGATCCCCTGAGCCCAGCAGGTCAAGGCTGTGGGGGCAGGGAGCGTGCCACTGTACTCCAGTCTGGGTGACAGAGTGAGACCCCAACTCAAAAAAAAAGAAAAATAATCCTGAAGTTTATGAAAAAAGTTTTATCTCATGTTTTACTTCACAAATGGCTTTTGCAGTTTCGTCCACACTAATGAACTACTTTTAACCATCTCTACTGGTATATATGTATGTATGTAGACATGTGTCTGTATGTCTGT
>NW_007000333.1:0-638 GCF_000164805.1 Carlito syrichta | reverse complement strand
CCAGTCAATATTACTTAACACTTATGATGCATCTAATAAGTTTTTATGTTTCTGATATCAATGAAATAACAAAGGAACCTTGAATATAACATTTATGTCATAGGTAAAGAGAGACAATCATACCTTGGTAATATAGATGAGCTCCTCATTTCCCCACTCTTTGGGAATCATCTTCCCCACCACTTCTGAGTAACCTGGAATCACACAACGTGGCTATCAGTTCATTGGTGGTAATGCCCATAATGAGCTTTGTTTGATATGAATGAAGGAGACATGCCGCAGGGAGGCCAACGGGGCATGCCATGGGGAGGCTGAGAAGGCGTGCCATGGGAGGCCAAGTAGGGGCACAAGAATGCACAGTGCACTATGTGGAGGCCAAGGGGGCTCACCGCGGAGAGGGTGAAAAGGCATGGCACAGGGAAGCTGAGAAGGCATGTTGTGGGGACGCTGAAGAGGTATGTCATGGGAAGGCCGACGACGTGCATTACAGGGATGAGGAGGAGGTGCACTGCGGGGAGGCTGAGAGGGTGCCCCAGGGGGAAGCCAAGGAACTTGCCAGAGAGGCCAAGGAGGTGGCCCATGGGGAGTATGAGGAGGCATACTGGAAGGCTGAGAAGAAGCATTGCAGGAAGGCAAGG
>NW_007000332.1:0-674 GCF_000164805.1 Carlito syrichta | reverse complement strand
CCACCACCAAACCTGCCATCCTACACAAGGAGTCACTCTCAAGGATGTGAAAGGAAAAGACACTTTATGGCCTGTCATTGCAGGATGTTTCAAAGATGGCTGTATATGTCCATCCTGCATGTTCGGCCACATGCCCCAGAAGGCCTGACTCCATTCTCCACACAAGCCAGGGTTGGTCTCCGACTCCTGGGCTCAGGCAATCTCCCACTTCAAACTCCCATTGCACAGGGCTGATTGACTTGAGCCATGGTGCCCAGCCTGGATTCAATTGTTCTGTTGGTGGGGGTGGCTCAAAGGAATGCCCAGAAGGAGGCCACCACATCCCGTGTAGCCAGGAGTGAGGTCACCACCATGAGTGACTTCAGTGCTTGCATTCTGGGGAGCTACAAGGTCTTGCTACGTGGCCCAGGCTGGTCTTGAACCCCTGGGCTCCAGCTTGCCCCTGACTCCGCCTCCCAAAGCCACAGCCTGATTGGCTGCTGATTGACTGTCTTTCAGGAACTCTATGACCAATGAGTCATTTCCCCAATGATCTCTGTCTGTTCATGATGATCACAACTCCATACACAAATGGTTAGTCTTCTTTTCTTTCCTTTTATTTTATTTTATTTTTTGAGTTGGAATCTCACTCGGTCACCCAGACTGGAGTGCAGTGGCAACTCCCAGCCACCGAA
>NW_007000331.1:0-602 GCF_000164805.1 Carlito syrichta | reverse complement strand
CACCTCCCGGTACTATTGAATAAAAAATAAGAAGTGAAAATCGGCCTTTTAAAAATGTAGGCAGTGATTTTTTTTTATACCCCTGAATATATTGAGTTCATATTAACCTAGAGTGAAGGATATAGGTCAGCTCAAGAAAGGGAAAGATTGATACTAGGGTGAGAAATCTTGAAAATTTTCTTTTCCACACCAGCAAACTTCTTCTCATTTGCTGTCTCGCAGGGGTTCTCTGAATCTCTTGTGTTTGAATGGATGCATCACTGATGAGATGAGGGAAGTTTTCTTGGACAACTTCATAAATTGTTTGTTCCAGGATGGTCTCTATCTCTCTTTCTGCTTCAGAAATTCCTATTAATTTTAGGTCCAGCCTCTTGAAATAATTACTCATCTCTTAGAGGCTTTTTTCTGTTTTTTTAACCTTCTTTTATATGTTTTTAACATAGTTTGGGTTAGTTCCATATTTTGACCCTCAAGCTCTGAGATTCTTTCTTCTGTTTGAGTAATTCTGCTTTCCATGTTTAACAGTTTGTTATTTATTATATTCACTGTATTATTTATTGCTATTATCTCTTCATTCCAGTTATCAACTCCTTAATTCTTTC
>NW_007000330.1:0-700 GCF_000164805.1 Carlito syrichta | reverse complement strand
CAGCATCGAGCCTTCATCGAAAATGAACCCAGAAAGTCGGAGGCTGCAGACAATGCCTGGAGTCCCACCGCTCCCTGAGGCTGAAATGGGAGAATGGGTGTAGCCCATGAGCTCAAGGCCAGGCTGGGCCTTGCAGGGAGACTCCACCTGCACAACCATCCAAAGAGTGAGTCTGGGGACATGGTGCCCATCACCCGGCCACTACAGAGGCTGAGGCAGGAGGATCACCAGAGCCTGTGATTTCGAGGGTGGCAGTGAATGATGGTCATGGGCCACAGAGTCAGACCCTTTGTCCAAAAACCTCAGAATCTTACAGATTCTCAACTGCGCATCATGTGCTCAAAGGGCGACTGGCTTTAGAGCCAGAAAAAATGGGACTTGGTGGTAAGAAATATACTAGGGTGAGGGATGTATACCTAGCCTTTCTTGTTGTAAGGACTTTGTTGCCAAGTCAGAGGTCTGGCCTGCCTGGGGCACATTTCTCACCACGGAGAGGAGAGTTGGCAGGAACCCGGTCAGGGAGTCTCTGGAACTCCCACACAAAAGCGGTGGTAGCCTTTGGGATGGCTGGGACTGTAAGGTGCCGAGCTTGTGAGACCTTCATATGTGGGGGGGGGGGCGAATGGGGGAAGGACTGAGGGCAGAAGGTTTTCAGGCAAAATGATTTCTTTGTTTTCTTATATTTTCTTTCTTTCTTTCT
>NW_007000329.1:0-637 GCF_000164805.1 Carlito syrichta | reverse complement strand
CAGCAGGATAGTTGTTCAAGTCAGTTAATTAAGTCAGGGGGCTAGACTACTGGCTATGTAGATAGTTAGCAAGTTAGTGAGGTGGCTAGCCAGCTTGCTAGCTTAAGTCAGCTACGTAAGTCAGCTGGCTAGCCTGCTGGCTAGATAGGTATCCAGCTAGCTAAGTCAGCTGACTAGCCAGCTGACTAGCTGGTTAAGTCAGCTAGTTAGGTGAGCTGACAACCAGCTGGCAAGCAAGTTAAGTCAGCTAGATAAGTCAGGTTGCAAGCAACTGGCTAGCTAGTTATTTCAGCTAGTTAATTCAGCTGGCTAGCTAGGAAGCTAGCTATATTTGTCAGCTAGTTATTGTAGCTAGGTAGCTAGTTAAGTCAACAACTTAAGTCAGCTGGCTAGCTAGATAGCTAGATAGCTAGCTAATTAAGCCAGTTAGATAACCCAGATGGCTAGCTAGATAGCTAGCTGACTAAGTCAGCTAGTGAAGTCAGCGTGCTTGCTAGTTAAGTCAGTGAGTTAAGTCACCTGGCTAGCCAGCTGCCTAGCTGGGTAACTACTTAGTTGAGTCAGCTCGCTAGCCTATTATATAACTAGATAAATAACCTAGTTAAGTCAGCTTACTAGTCAGGTGGTTACCTAGTTA
>NW_007000328.1:0-628 GCF_000164805.1 Carlito syrichta | reverse complement strand
GGAAGGCTGCAGTGGAAGTATCGCCTGAACCCAGTAGGTAGAGGCTGTGGTGGCCAATGAGTGTGCCACTGCACTCCAGCCTGGGCAACAGAGAGAGATTCCAACTCAAAAAAAAAAAAAAAAAAAAAAAAGGCAGTGTCAAGCAAATCATAACTAAATAATCTCAAAAGTTAGCCAAACTAAATAGTTATAAAGTTAGATGCATAGAGATCAAAGAGTTTCAAACTAATTCTAAAAATCATTTCCTAATGCAACCTCAAATAAGTACTTTTTAAATGTTCCAAGTTTCTTCTATACATTAATTAAAACAAAAAGGCAAATGAGTTCTAAATAAGAGACTAAATTATCAGTTTGCTCACATATGTATAAAACATTAAAATGTAGTAGTTCTTACAACCCAGTGAAGAAATACAAATGAGTCTGAGAGTTTGCAACTGCAAACTGTTGTGACTTTTCAACTTTTCTTCCATAACGAATCCTTGGCAGCATGCCTACTGTTCTTAGAAAAGAATGAGGTGGTTTTTGATACCTAAGAATCACATCTCAAAGCTGTTTCTGTAATTTCAATTGTACTCTTCCTTTTTATTTGCTCAAAATAATTTCATTTAAGTGCACAGAGACAGAAAGC
>NW_007000327.1:0-887 GCF_000164805.1 Carlito syrichta | reverse complement strand
GAGTCTGGGTCTCATCAGAGCATTTCAGACTCAGGACAAATTTAAAACTATGTTGGTGTTTATTGAAAAAAATCAGACACCAATTTGTATGTATGCTGCCTGCTGGGAGATAGAAGAAGGTTTTCCACATACCTAGGGTACAAATAGCTGAGAAACAGGAAGGTTAAAATTTTTAAAATATTGATAATAGGGAAAAGCATATAGACATTTGACTCTCAGTTGTTGACTCCCCAAGAAGAATATATGGGACCCAAAGCTACTACATCTCCCCAAAAGTCAAACTCTAGAGACAAGAGTTGGTGCAAGAAAAAAACTAGTTTTTTTTTTGTTTTTTTTTGTTTTTTAAGAGCCAGCATTCTGAGAAATTGACTGTCTAAAGTCACAAAAAGACCACTTCATTCTCAGGTTGATTAGAAGAGAAACTTGGTATGGGAAACACATGAGTGGTATAGGGTTCGGGTCTCCCTGTCCTGATCTGTTGGCTCATCTTGGGTGATGGTCCTCCTGAATATTAGGTTGCTATAATCTCTACTGCAGTCAGGTTATGGATTAACCATCTAGAGACTGCACCCAAGAAGCAGGTTCCTGCAATCAAAACTCTATTTCTGGTCTGTTTTCAGGCTAGCCTCTGGAATTCTTAAGCAAGCATATGATCAGATATGCCTTATGGAGGATGAGGGAGGAAGGAATAAGAAGGTAAAAGAGATAAAATGGTTTTAAATAGTGTGAATGAAAAAAAATTCAAAGAAGGATACTTTGTTACAAGGCCACCAGAAAAAACTTGATCAAACAATGTTGTTTATTAAATTTACTGCACTAAGAGAGAATACCACTTAACAGTCTTATAGTCTCACAATGAATATTAAGAAAATTTGTAGGGTTTCAGG
>NW_007000326.1:0-771 GCF_000164805.1 Carlito syrichta | reverse complement strand
GAGAGGTCACTCAGTATTATAGACTCTAGTTCCATCCAGGTTGCTGCGAAATTCATGATTTTGTTCTTTTTTTATGGCTGTGTAGTATTCCATCGTGTATATGTACCACATTTTAAAAATCCAGTCCTCATGATGGGCAGCATGGTTGTTTCCAGGTTCTTGCTATTGTGAACAACACTGCGATAAACATACGTGTGCAGGTATCTTTTTTGTAGGGTGATTTGCGGTCTTCAGGGTATATTCCCAGAGGAGGATTGCGGGGTCATACGGAAGGTCGATTTTTAGAGCTTTTAGGAATCGCCACACTGCTTTCCACAGAGGTCGCACTAGTTTACACTCCCACCAACAGTGTAGAAGTGTTCTCTCTTCACCATACCCTCTCCAGCAGCTGTTATTTTTTTAGTTGTTGATAATTGCCATTCTGACTGGAGTTAGGTGGTATCTCAGTGTGGTTTTGTCTTGCATCTATCTCCCTGATGATTAGTGAGGTTGAACATTTCTTCATGTGTCTGTTGGTGCTCAGATGTTTTCCTTTGTGAAGTGTCTGTTCATATCTGTTCATATCTTTTGCCCATTGTATAATGGGGTTGTTTGTTTTTTTCTTTTCAGCACGTTTGAGTTCCTTGTAGATCCAGGATCTTAATTAAGCCTTTGTCAGACTTGGAGTTGGCAAATACTTTTTCCCAATCTGTAGGCTGTCCCCATGCTCTCTCGATGGTTTCTTTGGCCTGAGATCCCACATGTCTATCTTATCTTTTATGGCCTGTGGGT
>NW_007000325.1:0-738 GCF_000164805.1 Carlito syrichta | reverse complement strand
TCTTTTACACATTTGAAGGTTCTTATATGCCTAATAATATAAGTACTGGCCCATCCTAGAATTAGAGAGAGAGAGAGAGAGAGAGAGAGAGAGAGAGAGAGAGAGAGAAAGGGGAGAGGTATAGAGTAGACAGAAGACAGGAGAGAGGGAGATAGATAGATAGAGAGAGAGAGAGAGAGAGAGAGAGAGAGAGAGAGAGAGAGAGAGAGAGAGACTCTACAAAGACTTTCCTTCTGTGAGTTCTGTAACTATTGCTGAATTGTATCTTGTATAAGGAACATAGATCCAAAGTAGGGTAAGTTGACAGATCACATTTGGAAAGTTTACTTAAAAAAATTTCACATGGAACTTTTCTGGTTTTCTTTATCTAATAGTTGTATTTATCAACTAAAACATTTCTTGAAAATACTTCTTAAAATTATAGGCTTCATGTACTTGATTTATTCTCTGGGTAGGTGTCTTTTCCCTTTCTTGGACAAAACTCTTACTGACGCTAATCTATTTGTATTCTAAGAGAACATGCTGACTTTCTCCTCCCTGTGATTTAATGCTTTGTCGTCCAGATAACAGTGAAGCCAGTGCACTTGCACACTGTTCCAACTTGCTGTGAATACATTCTTTGCTCTCTCTTAAAAATAGACTATGTTTAAATCATTTTACTTCAGAAGTAAAAAGAAATTAAGCTGGTATTGAAAGAAAAACGTCTTATTAAGGTTTATTTTTGGTTTTGGATTTATG
>NW_007000324.1:0-702 GCF_000164805.1 Carlito syrichta | reverse complement strand
AATGCAATTGAAATGTTCTTTGCATATTTAAAGTACTTTCTTAAAATCCCTAACTCATTTTGATAATTCAAGAGCTCTGTGGATTATGCAATTCCTTTTGTAATTACTGTCTTTGCTTTTGTTTTTAGCTTAGTGGATTTCAAAGGCTCATCTACAGATTGGGATTTAGAAATGTAAGAGGGTCACAAGTACAAATTTTTGGTAGCAATTAAGCTAATTTTATTAACTCTAATTAAAAACTCTTAGCATGAAGAGATTAAAGAACCTTTGTAATATTAAAAATTTCCTTATAAACATAGATATTTTATGTTGTTTTTAAACAAGAGAACCCCTGTGTGAAGAATAACTATTGCCTTGAATCGACATAGATTGCCACCTGCTTAGTTTTGGTCTATTTTAGGAACAATTAAAGTCTTAAAATGAGGTCATGGGAGCTTCCAAAGTTCAAATACATGACATACCCAAAATATGCCCTTTACTAAACTGTGGGTACAGTTTATAACATGAAAGGTTCACATGTTTGCAGACACTTCAGTGTGGTTTATTAGAAAACTGTACCTTGCTTTCTATCTTGACTACTAACAGTTACAGACAATTCTGGGGTTTTTTTTGTTTGTTTTGTTTTTGTTTGTTTTTTTGAGTTGGAGTCTCACTCTGTCGCCCAGACTGGAGTGCAGTGGCCGCTCCCGGCCACTGCAGCCT
>NW_007000323.1:0-462 GCF_000164805.1 Carlito syrichta | reverse complement strand
TAATCATCAGGGAGATGCAAATCAAAACCACAATGAGATACCACCTAACTCCAGTCAGAATGGCAATTATCAACAACTCAAAAAATAACAGCTGCTGGAGAGGGTGTGGTGAAAAGGGAACACTTCTACACTGTTGGTGGGAGTGTAAACTAGTGCAACCTCTGTGGAAAGCAGTGTGGCGATTCCTAAAAGCTTTAAAAATTGACCTTCCATATGACCCTGCAATCCCCCTACTGGGAATATACCCTGAAGAACACAAATCACTTTATAAAAAAGATACCTGCACACGTATGTTTATCGCAGCATGTTCACAATAGCAAGAACCTGGAAACAACCATGCTGCCCATCAAAAGAGTACTGGATTAAAAAAATGTGGTACATATACACGATGGAATACTACGCAGCCATAAAAAAGAACAAAATCTTGAATTTCACTGCAACCTGGATAGAACTAGAGTCTAT
>NW_007000322.1:0-518 GCF_000164805.1 Carlito syrichta | reverse complement strand
TGCAGGGATTTCTCTTTGTTTTCTGAACAGACTTTTAATTACACTTGGATTATTTGGCCATCAGCTGCAATGTAAAGCCTGAGTTAGTGCCATCTGATAGCATTAGAGAAGGGAAAAAAATATTGGCCAGAAAGGTAGTCTTTGCTCCTCGGTCTGAAATGGGCCATCTTTAAAAGGACAGGGTGAGCCGGGCTCCGTGGCTCAGCCTGTAATCCCGCGCCTTTGGGAGGCTAAGGTGAGTGGATTGCCTGAGCCCGCGGGTTCGAGACCCGCCTGGGCAGCGAGACCTCATCTCTACAATAAATCAACAAATCAGCCTGGCGTGGTAGCGCGCGCCTGTAATTCCGGCTACTTGGAAGGCTGAGGCGGAAGGATCCCAGCAGGTCGAGGCTGCGGTGGCCAGAAGCGGCCACTGCACTCCAGTCTGGGCGACAGAGTGAGACTCCAACTCAAAAAATAAATAAATAAATAAAAGGACAAGGCGATGGAGATGGAAATGGATCACTCCCACATCTGAT
>NW_007000321.1:0-654 GCF_000164805.1 Carlito syrichta | reverse complement strand
AAATGTTTCAGAGCAATGTTGCATGCGGATATTACAAAACGGTCATTTCAGGACTCCAGCAACATTCTGGTCCTCTTGAAAGTTGTAAACGGGTATCGGGCACTCCAAGTCCGTTAGGTTCCTCGGAACAACATAGGCCAGATTCCAGGACAAAAAGTATCTTCTTGCCATATTTGGATGTAACTCTGGTCTTAAGGTGAACCCTGTAATCCTTCGCCTTCTGTTTCTCTTTTTATTTTGAGAGGGGACAAGGGTTTTGCAGTTACCAAATGTTTAGTACGTATTTTTAAAGGTAGCCAGGAATCATGGATTCCACGTCCCTAGGAAACTTCTGGGGATCTGTCTTTTTGTATACAGAGTCAATACAGAGTTTGGAATCTGCATCGACAGGGAAAATCAGGGCATCTTGCTGAGAACGAAAAGGAAATCCGGTTCTAGGAGTTCTAATTACCTGGAATCTACAGGGCCTCTTGATAAGGTTTAATCAGCAATCTAGCCTTCTGTGTCCCTACTTTTCAGAGCTATTTGCTCCATGCATACGCTAAATCTGTCATTACAGATCCACAGGAACATTCTGGTCCTCTTATTAGTTGTAATCAAGGACCTGGCCTTACAAATCCTTTTGTGTCCTAGGATCATCTACGACCATGAATC
>NW_007000320.1:0-915 GCF_000164805.1 Carlito syrichta | reverse complement strand
TTCAGGAGTCCCTCTCTCAATATTTTAAATGATCACTTACAAAGGGTCAATTTTACACTTAAAATCTTGAAAAAAATATTAATATAATAATAAATTAAAATATTTCATATGCAATGGGAATTTTTAAAAAACCAAATGGCTTCTGCGCATGTGAAAAAATGAAAATCTAACTTACTGTTTTAAAAATATAGAATAATAGCTTATACATTTTTTATTGTCTCCTGCTCCTCAAAAATGAAGCAAAAGCTTTTATAATATTATTCCTAAAAAAGACATAATTCTTAGCCAGGCTCAGTGGTTCAGCCTGTAATCCCATGCCTTTGGGAGGCTGAGGTGAGTGGATTGCCTGAGCCCACAGTTTCGAGACCTGCCTGGGCAGCAAGACCTCATCTCTACAATAAAATCAAAAAATTAGTCAGGCATGGTAGCATGCACCTGTAATTCTGGCTACTTGGAAGGATGAGGCAGAAGGATGGCCGGAGCCCAGCAGATCAAGGCTGTGTAGCTGGGAGCGGTCACTGCACTCCAGTGTGGGCGACAGAGTCAGACTCCAACTCAAAAAATAAAAAATAAAAATAAAAATAAACTTAATTCTTATCATAAACTCTGCCAGTGAAGATAAAAAGGAGCTACATGATAATCTTGTATAATAATTTGCTACCTAATTTTGCATTCTTCTTCAAGATCAAACTACCATTTATAGAAATATTGTCTATGAAATATTGACCTTTACACAAAAGACTCACCCTAGTCTTAAATGACACATGTGAGTGTGATCATCTTTCAATTCAATAAAACAATTTCATAATATGTCACTGAGTGCCCAGATGTTATCAGGCACTGTTGGACATGCAAGGAAGTGTGAGGAAACCACTTTGTGAAGGAGTCAAAATTCATAAAACAGGTTGTATTTAG
>NW_007000319.1:0-751 GCF_000164805.1 Carlito syrichta | reverse complement strand
CATGTATATTTTATCCTTTTCCCTGTACTCTTGGGAAGAACGTTGTTCTTTTTTCCTTTTCTTCTGTGTTAGTACTTCTAAGTGTTTCATGTAGAGATGGTTTTGTGGCTGCATAAGTTCTTAGGGATTGGATATCTGGGAAAGAGTTTAATTCTCTCTCACTGATGAAGCTTAGCTTGGTCGGGTAGGTTATTCTTGGTTGCAATTGTTTATCTTTTAGGACTTTGAAGATAGGGCTCCAAGCTCTCCTAGCCTGCAGGGTTTCTGCAGATAAATCTGCTGCTATTCTGATTGGTCTTCCATGGTAGGTGATCTGGCCTTTTTCTCTTGCTGCCTTTAGGATTTTTTTCTTTTGTGCCTACTTTATTTAGGCGAATTATTATGTGTCTAGGAGCTGGTCTTCTCATTTGTTGTCTTGCGGGGATTCTCTGAATCTCTTGTGTTTGAAATTTTGTATCACTGATTAGATAAGGGAAGTTTTCTTGAATGATCTCATGGAAAGTTTGTTCCAATGTGGTCTCTGTTTCTCTTTCTGCCTCAGGGAGTCTGATTATTCTTAGGTTAGGCCTTTTGAGGTAGTCACTCATCTCTTGAAGGTTTTGTTCTGTCTTTTTGAGCTTATTTTCTGTGTTTTTAAGAGTTTGGGTTATTTCTATATTTTGGTCCTCAAGCTCTGAGATTCTTTCTTCTGCTTGGGTAATTCTGCTTTCCATGCTTATCAATTTGTTATTTATTTCATTCCCAGTATTCG
>NW_007000318.1:0-622 GCF_000164805.1 Carlito syrichta | reverse complement strand
CAGGAGCTCATAAAAAGGCTGGAAACCATAGCAAGCCCCCACCTTGACCCCCAAGCAAAACCCAGAAAACCGTGGTTGAGGGCCAGCCTCGGTGGGAGTTTTGCCTCAGGCCCAGAGTTCAATACCAGGCAGGATGACCAGGATGTCGACCAAATGGAAACCCTGTGTCTGCAGCAGTTTGGGAGACCCAGGATGAGAGGATGGCCTGAGTTGGGCAATTTGAGAGTAGCCTGGAAAACCTAGTGAGGAAATTTAAAAAGAGAGAAAAGGAAAGAAAGAAAGAAGGAAAGAAGGAAAGAAAGAAAGAAAGAAAGAAAGAAAGAAAGAAAGAAAGAAAGAAAGAAAGAAAGAAAGAAAGAAAGAAAGAAAGAAATCCATTCTCCTGCAAACTTTCTACCCTCAGGCCTTCCCCCCAACCCCTCCACATGTGAGGGTCCCCCAAACTCGGCACCTTCCAGTCCCAGCCCCCCAAACGCAGCCTTGCTTTGGTGCAGGATTCCCCAGGTTCCCTGGACAGGTTCCTGCCAGTTCTCCTCTTCAAGGTGGGAAATGTGCCCCAGGCAGGCTACCCTCTAACTCGGCAATGAGGTTCTTCCACCAAGAAATGCCAGGGAAAAATCCT
>NW_007000317.1:0-686 GCF_000164805.1 Carlito syrichta | reverse complement strand
GGGGACAATGGGTCCTTGTCTGCCTGGATGGGGTGAGCGAGAGGTGGACGGGAGTGTTCCCACAAACAGGCAAGGGCTGCTTTACCCGGGAGAGCAGACTGTGGGGCTGAGGCAGCAGCTGTGGGGCCCGCCGTGGCTGGTCCAGGGACACTGCCATCCTGCAGGCACACTGGATCCGGGCCCAAGCTTAGGGCTGACCCAGCAGCCAGCACAGAGTAGGCCCTCAGTGGGTGGCCCTGCTGCCCTGTGTACCCCCAGACCCAGCAAAACCCAGGGCCAGCGAGAAGGCCAGCCTGCCTCAGGGCACCTCACAGGTGTGGCCATGGATGGGACCCAGCCTGGCCTCCAGGCTCCAGGTCTGCAGAGCTCCCAAGGCCCTGGCCCACAGTGCTCATCCAGCTCAGGTGTGTCTGTGTGGTCAGGTGTAGAGGGAAGGACAGGCATCGAGAGAGTTGGTCTGTGCCTTCACGGAACTGCCCGCTGCACCTGGGCCACAGGGTGTCCCAGGGTCAGCCCTGGCTTGACCTGCAGTTGACCTGCCATTGATTCTCCCTCATTCTAGGCCAGGATGGTTGGGTCCTGAAGTGCAGAGCTGGCCCTGACATGCTTCTTGCCCCCCAGAACCCTCAAAGGAGTATCTGGGAACTAGAGGATTCTGAGAGTGAGGGGACTGTTGGTCACAGAGA
>NW_007000316.1:0-695 GCF_000164805.1 Carlito syrichta | reverse complement strand
TGACGGCTGTGGGCCACAGTGCCCGGCATGGTCTCCCACATTCTGTCCACGGGGGTGATGCAATGGAATGCCTCGGGATGGAGACCTCCACATCCCGTGTAGCTGGGACCGCGGGCACCACCATGCACAACTACAGTTGTTGCGTTCTGGGGAGCAATGAGGTCTTGCTACATGGCCTAGACTGGTCTCAAACTCCCTGCCTGCAAGGGTCCCTGCCTCGAACTTCCAAAGCCACAGTACGATTGTCTGCCGATCCACCTTCATTCAGGAACTCTAGGCACAAGCCTGGGGCCTCCTTACCAATTGATCTGTCTTTTCATGATGATCCCAACTCCATACACAAATGGATGTTCTCTTTTTTCCTTTTTGTCTTTGAGTTGAGCTCTCACCCATAACCCAGGTTAGAGGGAAGTGGCTCACTCCCAGCCAATGCAGCCTCAGACTGCTGGGCTCCGGTGAGCTTTCCCCTGCCTTCTGAGTAGCCAGAATGAGAGGCATGTTCCACCACGCCCAGCTCATTTGGATGGAGGGTAGAGACGGGGTATCACCAAGTTGCCCGAGTGGGTCTTGGCCCGTAGGCTTGGACCCACCGCTCTGACTACAAAAGTGCTTGGATGACAAGTTTGAGCCTACAAACCCAGTCTCAGTCCTTCTTGAAAACAAATCAGAAGGCTTGGTGCAGTGGTCCACGCCCG
>NW_007000315.1:0-652 GCF_000164805.1 Carlito syrichta | reverse complement strand
AAAATAATTGAAAATAGAATAAAGATGACCATATCACCTTCACAGACATTATACCCATTCACTGTGCTAGTATGAAAAGGCTCATTCCTCAGACTCAGACTCACCAAAGCACATGATGTCCAGCATCTGAATTTTTGCCTATCCATAGGTAAGACAATGTACTTTCAATTTTTCTTATTATGAGTGGTGACCATTTTTGTATATGTTAATAGACAAGTATTTCTTAGTCTATATACTATTCATTCTTTTGTCCTATTTTTCTCTTAGAATGTTAGTCTTTTTCTTGATTTCTGGGTGCCCATTCTATATTAGAGCAATTCAACCTTTGTCTATATGAGTTACAATCTTTTCTCAGTTTGCCATTTATTGTGTGTGTGTGTGTGTGTGTGTGTGTGTGTGTATAGACTCACTTGGTCCGAGGCAAAACCCAGTAACGCAAAAGAGCCACTTGATCCACTGTGGATATTGTACAAGATGTCAGGCAAGGTTTTTTGGGTCTGTATATTATGCTAGGTTAAAAATATTGCCTCAGTTGTTGATAATTGCCATTCTGACTGGAGTTAGGTGGTATCTCAGTGTGGTTTTGATTTGCATCTCCCTGATGATTAGTGAGGTTGAGCATTTCTTCATGTGTTTGTTGGCTGCTCGAATG
>NW_007000314.1:0-780 GCF_000164805.1 Carlito syrichta | reverse complement strand
TAAATCAGCTGGCGAGACAGCTGCCTATGATGGGAGCTACCTAGTTAAGTCAGCTGGCTAGCCAGTTGGCTAGCTAGATAAGTCACCTAATTAAATCAGCTCACTGGCTAGTTGGTTAGATAGATAGGTAGTTAAGTCATCTGGCAAGTCATCGGGCTATGTAGGCAGCTAGCTAGTTAAGTCCGTTGGCTAGCCATTAGTCTTTCTAGTTATAACAGCTAGTTAAGTCAGCTGGCTATTCAGCTGTCTAGCTAGGTAGAAAGCTAGTTAAGTTTGAGGGCTAACCAGCTGACCACTACATTAAGTCAGCTAGTTAAGTCAGCTGGCTAGGCTGCTGGCTAGCTAGATACCTAGGCAATTAAGTCAGCTGTCTCCCCAGGTGGCCAGCTAGTTAAGTCAGCTAGTTAAGAGAGCTGGCTAGCCGGCTGGCTAGCTAGTTAAGTCAGCACATTGAATCAGTTGTCAAGTCAGCTGACTAGCTAGTTAAAAAGCCAGTTAAGTCAGATGAACAGCCATCTGGCTCTCTAGATATTTCAGCTAATTATGTCAGCTGGCTAGCTAGGAAGCTAGCTAGTCAAGTCAGCTAGATATGTCAGCGAGCTAGCTAGTTAGGTCAGTTAGTTAAGTCAACTAGCTATATGATAGCTAGCTAGGTATCTAGCTAGTAAAATCTGCTAGTTATGTCAACTGGCTAGGTAGATAGCTGAGTAGTTAACTCAGCTAGTTAAGTCAGCAGCCTAGTTAGTTAAGTCAGTTAGTTAAGTCAGCTGGATAGTCAGA
>NW_007000313.1:0-676 GCF_000164805.1 Carlito syrichta | reverse complement strand
TTTTTTTACAGACAGCACATTTATTGCTTACAGCTCTAGGGCCTGGGAAATCCAAGGTCAAGGTGCTCAGGACTCGCTTCTTGGGACTGGGCCTCCTTTCTGCATCCTCACATGGCTCCACAGGCCAGGCAGCTCTCGAGAACCTCTTTACGAGGCCACGAATCCCATTCACAAGGGCTGCAACTTCATGACCTCATCACCTCCCAAGGCCCCACCTTCTGATATCTTTCCCCTAGGGGCTAGTTTCAACATAGTGATTTGGAGGACACACATTCAGACCACAGACAGGACAGACACCAGGACTTAGACTGACTCTGCCTCTCTCACCCCAGCTGGTTTTCTGGGAAAGCCCTTGAGGATGGGCTGGGGAGGGTGGGGTAGTGCTGGGGCTGGGCTCCAGTCACATGTGGGACTCCTGACTGGGAAGCAACCATCCACTTGCTGGCAGCCACAGCCCTGAGGGAAAGCAGGTGGGTGTTCGTCTGCATCTCCAGATGCTGCAATTTGAGAACCACTTGGAAAGTGAACCCCAAGGTCTTCAGCAAGGCAGGGGCTGCAGGGTGGCAGGGGCCTGGGAGGAGGCCTAGAAGAAAATTGATACTATATTTTTTAAAAGAAAGTAAAAAAGAGAAAGAAAATTATTTTTGAACTAAAGAAAAATGTTTGGCTATGAAAA
>NW_007000312.1:0-706 GCF_000164805.1 Carlito syrichta | reverse complement strand
TTACATTTTAAAAAATTGATACAACATTTTGCTTACGGATTTTTAGTAGTAAGTTAAAATCCTGTTCTAATTTTCTTGGGTCATGCACTAAATAGGATTTCAATAACTGAGACAACATTACTGTGACGTAGTAAAGAGAATACTAGACCCTAAACCAGCAGCATAGATTCGAATTCAGGCTCTGTCACTTGTCAACTTTTTGATCTTGAGCAAATCATTTAACCTATCTGAGCTTCAGCTCATACTCTGTCAAATGTGATTAATACCTCATGTAGTTATTGGGAGGATTTTGTGAGATTGCTTATGGGTGGCAAAGCAGTATATATTTGATAGCAAATGATGAGTAGTCATGAGTTTTTAAAAATTATATACCAATTGAATATGGTATTTTGTCCAAGTTCACCTATTTTTTTTCACTTTCATATTTTTCCTACATGTATTTTAAGAAGGAAACTAAAGTGTTCTATTAATCTTGCTTTCCTCGTTCCCTTTCCATCCTTTTATTTTTAAAATCAGAAGATACTTGACTAAGAACCTTTTGGGAGTGGGTGTTGGAAATGGCCAGGGTAAGCAGGAGTAATTTAGGACTTCTGTTTGCCACTGGTTAAAATAGGAAAGGGTGGAGGTAGTTAGTGTTTACTTCTTTTTTTTTTTTTTGAGTTGGAGTCTCACTCTGTCGCCCAGACTGGAGTGCAGTGGCCGCTCG
>NW_007000311.1:0-734 GCF_000164805.1 Carlito syrichta | reverse complement strand
ACTATTTAGGTATCAGACTGAGGTAACTGACTTAAATATTTTAGCTAAATATTGAGCTAGGGGACTTAGCTAGCTTATTTAGCTAGCTAGCCAGTTAGCTAGCTCACATAGGTAGCTGACAACTAGTTGGCTAACAAGATAGGTAGCTGAATTAATGAGTTGGTTAATGAATTAGATAACTGTTTTAACTAGTTTGTAAATGAGTTAAAATGTGACTTAAGTAGTTGTTTAACGTGTTAGTTAGGTGACAACTTGTTGGCTGATGAGTTGGCTGTCTAGCTAGCTGGTTTAACACGTTGGCTGACTACTCAGCCAACTTGTTAGCTGGCTTAACATGTTGGCTGACTAATCGGCCAGCTATCTAGCTTGGTTAAACAGTTGACTGACGAGTTGGCCCCATAGTTCGGGTATTTGTCTGGGTAGTTAGCTCACCTAATTAGTCAGTCGACTAGTTGGCCAACTACTTAGCTGACCTAACTAGTCTACCGTCTATTTAGTTGACCTAACTTTTTGGCTGACAAGTTGTACCACTAGTTGGCCAAGTACTTAGCTGACAACTACTTTGCCAGCTAATAGGCCGAAAGGTTAGCTGAGTTAACTAGTCGGCTGGTGAGTGAGCAGACAGGTGAGCTGACTTAACTAGTAGGCCAGTGAGAGAGTCATCTGGTCAGCTGAAGTAACTAGTCTGCTGGTGAGTGAGCCAACACATGCACTGCCATAACTAGTCGGCTGGC
>NW_007000310.1:0-707 GCF_000164805.1 Carlito syrichta | reverse complement strand
GAGGCATTTGTTTGTAACAATACTTCAGAGTGTCTTAGAGTTTCCACCCTCACAATATAAGCCACTGTCTGAAGACCACACACTTCTTGTATCATTCATGTGTGTCTTTATCAGAGGAGTTGTGAAGAATCCTAGTTAACTTGTAGTTCCTCTCATTGTGATGTTGCTGGGGTTGCTTATAAAGGTGGACCTTTTATCTTTGGTCCCATCAACATTCGTTCCATTTATTTTACAGTTTGATACTATGGCAAGTATAGCAGACTCTTTTAGGTATCTCACTGAACTCTCAAATGAACTAGATCAAGTAGAAAAATTGATCCCTATTTTACAGGTAAGGAAATTGAGGTTTGGAGAGCTCTTAGCTTTTTTAATTTCACAAAAGTTCCTGGCATATTTTGAATCTTAACATGAAACTTTACCTGCAAGGTGTATTCTGCTTTGTGCCTCTCTGCCAGTATCCTCAAGGATACATGTCCCATTCAGAGTTCATATTCCACTTGATGATAGAAAACTTGCACAAATAGGCTCTTGGTGGGAAAGAGAGCTAGCTGGAGCTTGGACATATATGTCCTCTGGCTTAGCCGTGGAAAGGTTAAGCTTAATGAGTGAGTTGTAGTGGTAGTAAATCCTGACCAGCATTCACCTGGAAGATGTCTTCACATTAAATAATCAACTAACTTTTTGTAGGTGCAGTTTCTTTGTCTTAA
>NW_007000309.1:0-587 GCF_000164805.1 Carlito syrichta | reverse complement strand
TTTTTAGCATAAAATACTCTTCTTGCATATGGATGTCCGATTGTCCCAGCATCACATATTGAAGAGACTGGTTTTTCCTCCGTTGAGAGACCTTTGCTCATCGACTGAAAATCAGCAGGCCATCAACATGAGGGCGGACTCCTGGCGTCAGGTCTGCCCCAGTGAGCCACACACCCGTCCTTGCACGTGGCCCTCAAAGCCCCCACGAGGCAGCTGTGCAGTACGTCTTGGAATGCGGTTGTAGTTTATCCATTTCTGCAGATTCTCTCATTTTCTTACCTCTGGTGTCGTGTCTTCCTCCAAGTCTGCGTGCAGACTCCCCACTCAGTGCTGGTCTCTGGGTCAGCAAATCCACGGCTGAGACGCGTGTGGTTGAGCAGCCCAAGTAACAAGGCATCTGCTCATCATCACCACACCTGGGTCTGGCCTGTGCCCTTGAACGCTGGGTGTCTGGTGTCCTCCAGTGAGGCCACTGCAGGAGTCGACGGCTCTAGGCTACTTCATTCGCCAACTTAAGGGCCAATGAGGTCCGTCTGAGCACACCTGGGGTCACCTCTAACACCAACTGAGCAAACTCAGCATGCACG
>NW_007000308.1:0-5222 GCF_000164805.1 Carlito syrichta | reverse complement strand
TTTGAGAAAGAACTTTTTTTCTGTGAAATCTTTGTTTATTTCTCTTAATACCTATTTTTGGAGTATTCATCATTAAGAAAGGGGCAAAAAACAAATTCATTAAAACAATAAGACACATATGACCAGTAGTCAATAACAAGACTAATTTTTGTGGTCAAAAACTGATCAATACTACACAAAACTTGATCTCCTTTGTCTTGATTTAGCATTCAAATTCATTTGAGGCCCAAAATGATTAAATAATGGATTCCCTCTTACTTAGAATATTAATCTATACAATTAAAATGTCAGCTGTTGCATGATTTTTTCTTTAAATTGTTTATTAAATACTAATCTCCATGAGCAAATACAAAGCAATCCTTTATTCAATAAGCCAGTCTTTCTTAGCACTCTCATGTGCATGTCATTATACTAAGTCTTTTGCAAGATGCATAAAGATATAAAATTAAATAGAAATAGTGGCCATAAGTCCATTTACTTTTGAGCCAAACTGTGTAGGACACAATTATGGATTGTTAAAAGGGGATTATGTGCAATAAGCAGAAGTAGCAAGAAGGTAAAGACATTTAAAAAGAAAAATAATCAATTTTATTTTAGTACAGCATGTTAATATTTAAAATAGTAAAGTGTATGTTAGGAATGACAGTATTCTGGTTAAATAAGACTCTATGAGACCATAAAGACAATAAAATAACATTAAAACAATAAATGAGTATTTGATGCATCAGATACCTTAGCAAATTTTTTCAAATTTATACTTTATTTATTTATATATGTATATATTTTAATTATAGTTATGGGGGTACAAGAACATGTTTGTTACATGGATATATTGTGCACTAATGATGTTTAGGCTTCTGGTGTCCCCATTACCCAAGTAGTGAACATTATACCCAATGGATAATTTCTTAACCCTCACTCTCTCCCATTTTCTCCCTTCTAGTGTCCCTATTATTCATATCATCATGACCATGAGTACCCATTGTTTAGCTCCCATTTGTATGTGAGGACATGCAGTGTTTGGTTTTTCGATCCCGGGTTATCTCACTTAGGATGATGGCCTCTAAGGACATGTTTTGCTGCAAAGGACATGATTTCATTCTTTTTTAAATAATAGCTGTGTAATATTTTATGGTACATTTGTACCATATTTTATTTAACCAGTGAACTGTTGATGGACACTTAGGTTGACTCCATAGTTTTGCCATTTTGAATAGTGCTATGATGAGTACAGGTGTCTTTTTTCATCTAGTATTTTTTTCCCCTTTTGGCTATATACCCAGTAGTGCAATTGTTGGGTAGAATGGTAGTTCTATTTTAAGTTCTTTGAGAAGTTTCTGTACATTATTCCATATAAGTCTCCCAAGGCAATTATTTCCAATTCATTGAATCAGAGTGATACTGGCTTTGTAGAATGAGTTAAGGAGGAATTTCTTCTTGACTTTATGGAATATTTTCAGTATTATTGGTACCAGATCTTTGAACATCTATTAAAATCTGACTGGATCTGTCTCATTCTGGTTTTGTTGTTGTTGGAAGAGTTTTTGTTTGTTTATTTGTGTTTTTGTGTGTTTCTTTTTTAGGCATGGAGAAGGCAGAGTGTGGAAATCTGGAATGGAGTGCTTTTGTTTTTTGTTTTTTTTAAGACAGGGTCTTGCTCCATTGCCCATGGTGAAGTACAGAAGTGGAATCATAGCTCACTGCAGTCTCAAAATTCTGGGTTCAAGTGATCCTCCTCTCTCAGTCCCCCACGTAGATATGAGTACTGAAAAGCAACATCATGATCTGCACATTTTAAAATTATTTGTAGACATAGAATCTCTTTATGTTGCCCAGGTTGATTTTGAACTCCTGGCTTTAAGTGATCCTCCCATATCAGTCTCAAAAACATTAAGATTATAAGTGTGAGCCACCATGTCCAGCCTGGAAGTTTTTATTACTGATTCAATGTCATTGCTCATAATTGTTCTGATCAGGATTCCTATTTCTTCCTAATTCAGACTTGGGAGGTCTATAATCTAGGTTTTTCAATTAGTGATCATATAACTTTTCATAGTAGTCTCAGGTAATCTTTTGTATTTCTATGATATTGGTTGTTATGTCACTCCTATCATTTTTTATTGCATGCATTTTTATCTTTTTTTCTTGGTTAATCTATCTAACAGTCTGTCCATTTTATTTACCATTTTAAAATAATCAGCTTTTTGGTTTATTGAGTCTTTATATCCTGTTTTGCAACTTAATCTTGTTTATTTCTGCTATGAACTTATTTATTTTCTTCTGTTAGCTTTGGATTTAGATTGTTGTTTTTCTAGTTTCTTGGAGGTCAACATTAAGTTGTTGATTTCAGATCCTTCTATCTTTTTTATGTAGGCATTTTACACTATAAAATTACTCTTAGCACTGCTTTTACTGTATCTCTCTATCTGCATTTTCATTCTGCCTTAATTTTGTTGGTGACACAAGAGTTGTTTAGAAAAAAGTTTAGGTTTTATGAACTGGTGTAAGTTTGAAAGGTTCTCTTGGTATTGATTTCTAATTTTATTCCACTGTAGTCTTAGAAGATATTTGATATAATGTTTTTGAATGTATCAAGACTTGCTTGATGACCAAGTCTATGGCCAATTTTAAAGAATGTGCCATGTGGAGATGAGAAGAACCCAGTCTGTGGTTGTTGGATAGAGTACTCTCTAAATGTCTATTAGGTCTTTTTGATCTATATTTCAGTTTAAATCCAAAGATTTTTTTGTTGATTTTCTGCCTCAATGATGCTTCTGGTAATGTAAATGAGATATTGAAGTCCTCCACTGTTATTGTATTGTATGTATATGTTGTCTTTATTCAAGTACTATTTATTTGCAAAACCTGGATGCTCTGGTATTGGGTACATATATGTTTAGGATAGTTACATCTTTGTTATATTGAACACTTTATTATTATATAATGCCCTCCTTTTTTTTCTTTTTACTAGTGTTGGTTTAAAAATATATTGTATGCTTAGTACCTCCATTTCTGTTTTGAAACTAGAACAGCTATTCTTCTTCCAGTAAAAGTCATTATTCTTCAGTCTTCTTCATTCAGGTTTCAGCAGAACTTTAAATGATAAATTACGTTTAGTTTGGATGAGTGGATGAATAAGATCTTTTGATTTAGCAGAAATAATTTTGCAGTTTGAAATAAAAGCCTAAGGTTAGCAATAAAGTGCATTTATGGAATCCTTCATATGGACACAATCTGAGTAATCAAAAATATAGAAGAAAAGTGTGGGATTAGTTAAGGAACATGCATCTTTGTAGCAAATGGGATATATACATTTCATGACCTCTACTTTACAACCAATCTTCTATGTAATTATAAGAACAATTTGTCTTTGACATTTTTATGTTTAAGTTTTTGTATTCTTTGAGATAGAACATTTTTCATTTCCTAATACTTTCCATTTCTAATGTGAAAAATCTACTCATTATTTTTTGTCACTTTTCATACTTTAGGAAAAAAGGAAATTTAAGTTATGACTTTTTGTTGATGATATGATTCCATACCTCCAAAATCCAAGATAATCTGTCAAAAATCTTCTTACACTGATAAAGGACTTTGGCATAGTCTCAGGGTACAAAATCAACATGCAAAAGACTGGCATTTTTATACACCAACAACAAACAGGCAGAGAATCAAATAAAAAGCACAATTCCATTTACATTAGCAACAAAACAAATGAAATACCTCGGCATCTTCCTAACTAGAGAAATGAAAGACCTTTACAATGAAAACTACAAAACACTGCTCAAAGAAATCAAAGATGACACAAACAGATGGAAAAATATTCCATGATCATAGATTGGAAAAATAAACATTGTTAAGTTGTCCATCCAACCCAAGGCAATCTATAGATTCAATGCAATATCCATTAAATTACCAACATCATTCTTCTCAGATCTGGAAATGACAATGCAGAAATTGATATGAAAGTGAACAACCACGCATAGCCAAAACAATCCTCAGCAAAAGAAATAAAACAAGAGGTATCACACTTCCAGACTTAAAATTTATTATAAGTTTACAATAATCAAAACAGCCTGCTACTGGTAAAAGAACAGGCATATAAACCAATGGAACAGAATAGAGATTCTGGAAGCAAAACCTCAATTTCTCAACCAACTTATATGTGGCAAAGCCTCTACTAGCAACCCTTGGGGACAGGAGAACTTATTCAGTAAATAGTGATGGGAAAACAGACTGATCACATGCAGATGATTGAAACAAGACCCCTACTTATCACCATACACAAAAATCAACTCTAACTGGATCAAAGAGCTAAACGTAAAACCTCACACCATAAGAACCTTAGAAAATTCAAGAGACACCCTTATGGAAATTGGAACTCGCAACCAATTCCTGATTAAAACCCAGTTTGTCCATGCCATAGGAGATAAGAAAGACAAGTGGGACCTCATCAAACTTAAAAACTCTGCAAAGCAAAGTAAACCATCAAGAGAGTGGGGAAACAGTTCACAGAATGAGAAAAAAATATTTGACAACTGTGTATCTAACAAAGGTCTAACATGTAGGATTTACTAGGAATACAAATGTGCCAAAAAGAAAAAAAAAACTATTAAAAAGTGGTCAGAAGATACAAATAGACACTTCCCAAAGAAGGCATATGAACAACCAACAGATGCATGAAAAAATTCTTAGCCTCACTAATCATCAAAGAAATGCAAATTAAAATCATACTGAGACACCACCTACCTTCAGTCAGGATGGCCATTATCTATAACTCAAAAAACAACAAATGCTGGAGAGGATGTGGGGAAAAGGGAACAGTTCTACACTGTTGGTGGGGGTTTAAACTAGTACAGCCTATGTGGAAAACAGTGTGGCAATTCCTAAAAGATCTAAAAATTGACCTTTCGTGTGACCCAGCAATCCCCCTATTGGGAATATACATGGAGGAACTCAAATCACTTCATGAAAAAGACACCTGTACATACATGATTATTGCAACATTATTCACAACAGCAAAAATTTGGAACCAACCATGTTGCTCATCAAATGCAGACTGGATTAAAATGATGTGGCACATACGATGGAATAATATGCAGCCATAAGGACGGACAATATTATGAACTTTGCAGCAACTTGGATAGACTTAGAGTCTGTTGTTGGGAGACAACATCTATAGCTACATGGCTGAGCCTGTAAAGGCCCATCTGGAAGATCGC
>NW_007000307.1:0-771 GCF_000164805.1 Carlito syrichta | reverse complement strand
CAAAATGAACTATATCTGCCTTCACCCAAAGTATTTGTATATATAGTAAAGCTATTTAAACCAATGGATATAGTTTTAAGAGGGATTATTATATTAACTATTCCACACCTATGAGTGGCAGTGGAATACTGAATGAAGACAGTTAACTGCTTGAATTCCAAGTCATAGAAGAATGATAAAGAATGAAATGTTATTGTTATTATTATTATTATTATTATTATTATTTTTCTTTTGAGTTGGAGTCTCACTCTGTCACCCAGACTGGAGTGCAGTGGCCGCTCCCAGCCACCGCAGCCTCGACCTGCTGGACTCCGGCGATACTTCTGCCTCAGCCTTCCAAGTAGCTGGAACTACAGGTGCGCGCTACCATGCCTGGGTAATTTTTGATTTATTGTAGAGATGAGATCTCGCCAACTTGCCCAGGCAGGTCTTGAACCTGCGGGCTCAGGCAATCCACTCGCCTCGGCCTCTCAAAGTGCTGGGATTACAGGCTGAGCCACCGAGCCCGGCCCAGATAGCATTTTCATTTGGTAGTATCTGTTCCATATATGTGTCTAATATCTGTCAGTCTCCATATATTTTACCCATTAAGAGGTTAGGCACAGTTCCCAATCTGGCAAGCTTAGAGAACCTAAGCCAACAAGTAAGAGACAAAAGCCCAGGGAATTAACAGAGATTTGGACTGAGAATTTTAATTCAATAAATACTGAGTAGCTATTATGTTCTATAGCAACAGAATAATCAGATGAGGTTCCTGTCCTGCAGAATATC
>NW_007000306.1:0-700 GCF_000164805.1 Carlito syrichta | reverse complement strand
TTTAATGATGCTGTTGAGGAGTTGAGATTGGAGTTTTTTCGGACTATTGGGCAAAAGAAGAGTGTGCGATTCAAAAGGAAGGAATTTGAGTTTAGTCATTTTGTCTGAGATTTTTAGGGTACCGAATCATCCTCTTTTTATATATTTCTTTCATTTATTTATTTTTTTCTTTATTCTAAAGATGTGGGATACAATTCAGGGTTAGGTATACACATGCTCATTATGCAGGTACCTTTGTTGATGAGGTGTGCCCCTCCCTCCCCTGGCAGTTTCCCTCAATTGCCAATCCGGCTCCTCCTCCCCTAGCAGTTTCCCACTACTGCCAATCCCTTTCTTATAGTATTATGACACTTTTTCAAGGTCTGCTTATGAGTGAGAACATATGGTACTCTGTTCTCTGTTTCTGTGATGGATTACTGAGTATGATAGACTCTAAATCCATATGGACTTAGTTGCGGCTCAGTCCATATGTTTGTCTTTCTTTATGGCTGCATAATATTCCACTGTGTATAGGTACCACATTTTAAAAATCAGTCTGGCTTCGATGGGAAGCATGGTTGGTTCCATATTTTTGCTATTGTGAATAGAGCTGCAACAAACATGCATGTGCAGGTATCTTTTTTGGTAGAATGACTTGAGTTCCTCCGGTATATTCCCAATAGGGGGATTGCTGGGTCATATGAAAGGTCAATTTATAGTT
>NW_007000305.1:0-776 GCF_000164805.1 Carlito syrichta | reverse complement strand
GCTGCCAGTGTCTGGCCTGGCGCTGCAGTGGCGGGGCAGGGCCTGGCACCAGCAGTCACACAGCAGCTTCTTCCCGGGAAGGGCTTTGTTGAATTTTTTAAATGATGCTCAGCTTCTGTGTCCTGGGAAGCACTAGGGTCCAAGCAGAGCAGCTGCAGCAGCTGCTGCTTCACTAGGACAACCCTGGCCACTTGCTCCCGAGTCCCCACTCTGTCAGTCACTCACATGCGCACATACACACAGACATGCACAAAAATTCATCTGCATACTCACTCACTTATGCAAGGTCTCACACAGTCCAACCGGCTCCACTGTCATCCTCCCAGCTTCCCCAGTATATGCATTCTTAGAGCTCAGCTGATTTCTACTAAGAAGTGTATCCTGGCCTCTGTATGTGTAATCTAATCTGCAGATTAGTATACTCTCATGACAGCAAAGAATTCCTGGTCTCTTTTAATACCAATAAGAGTCTCTTTGGAATATTTAATGCTATTGAAGTTAAAACTTTGGAGAAATGTGTATTCTTTTAAAAAGAACATGGTTATGTTATAGCTGTCAGTCACTCATTGTGTTTGTCATAAACATTGATGGCTGTCAATGAGTGATTGTTGAGTAACAGTAGCATTTATGTCCACCGAATGCTGAGCATCGTGCTAAGAATTTTTCGTACACTAACTTCATTTAGTCCTCATAAAGCATCTTCTGGAGTGCATTTGTCAGCATTTTATGAATGAAAAATTGAGTAACTCGTTTGCATTCCCAGAAGCGGACAGATT
>NW_007000304.1:0-478 GCF_000164805.1 Carlito syrichta | reverse complement strand
TAACTAGTTAAGCCAGCTTTACTAGATGGCCAAGTAGTTGGTTGACTAGTTAGGTCAGATAACTAGCCATCCAATTAGTTAAGTGAACTGAGTAGTCTATCAAATAGTCAATAAACAGGTTTACCAGGCAAACTAGTAGACCAACTATTCAGCCAAAATGTTAGACCTGCTAACAAGTCGTCTGACAGGATAGCCAACCTGTTAAACCATCTAACTAGATGGTACTCATCAGCCAACTACTTCAGTCACATGCTAACTCGTTAACCAACTATATAAGTCTGCTATCTATCCCATTAGCCAACTAGTTAAGACAGTTAGCTTACTCATTAACCAAGTAGTTAAGCCATCTAATTATCTCATTAACCAACTAGTTAAGTCAGCTAGCTAAGTCAGCTAGCTATCTTATTAGCTACCTAGTTAAGTCAGCTAGCTAATCCAGCTAGCTCACTAGTTAGCTAAGTATGTAATTCACCTAGTG
>NW_007000303.1:0-647 GCF_000164805.1 Carlito syrichta | reverse complement strand
GAGTGAGAGAGAGAGAGAGAGAGAGAGAGAGAGAGAGAGAGACTGAGAGACTGAGACCCCTGCGAGGCTAGTGCTTACACTAATCCTAATTCCATCACAATGGCCCCACCTTCACAACCTCATCTAACCCTTATTACCCTCCAAAGCTCCATCTCCAAATAACATCACTTTGGGAGCTAAGGCTGCAAAAGATGAATTTTGAGCATACACAAATAGTCCATAACAGATGTAGTGTCAGAATTCTAGCTTTTTAGTAAGACTTAGTCTGGTCTCACCAGGAACATTAAAATATAAATTCCACCACTGAGGTATTATTCGGTATAAAAATTACTATTTTTGTCAATTACTTTGGCATACCATGCTATATGAATCACATTGTAGAGAGATATCAGATGTCTCAAGGCTGCCATTCCGACATAGATGCCCATTATAATCATTACACACACTTTGCTTGTAATGAGTAAGTGCTCCTCCATGACCTCTGAGATTCTCTCAACCCCATTGTTAAGAATAAGTGACAAAATTTATCACAGTCAGCCCTGTATGCCTGTCATAGAGAGCACAATCTTTGATGGGGTACTCTAGTGCATTGGCGCTTCTATTGCCAGTGCATCCAGTATTGCTTTGGCATAGTCAGCTGGTGTGTC
>NW_007000302.1:0-779 GCF_000164805.1 Carlito syrichta | reverse complement strand
CTAGTCTGGACATTTCATCCAAATGGATGGCACAAGACATGATGTTTTCTGTTTAGTCTTTTTCCGGTAGCAAGCTTCAGAGTCCATCCACATTGTCGCATGCTTCGGGACTTAGTCCTTCTGCCACAGAATAGCCTTCCGTTGTGTGCTGAGACCACGGTTCGTTTGTCTGGCCATCATTTAATGGACATTTGGGTTGCTTCTGCCTTTTGGTTATTATAAATAATAACATTATAAACATTATAAATAATGTTTCCATAAATATATGTGCGTACATGTGAGTGTAGATGCATGTTTCCAATTCGCTTGAGTATATACCTAGAAATAAAGTTTCTGGGTCATGTGGTAACCCGATGTTTACATTTTTGAGGAACTGTCACACTGCTTTCCACAGAAGCTGCCATCTTTTACGTTCCCGCCATCACAGAAGTAGAGTTCCAATTGTTTATATCCTTACCAACACTTGTTATTATCTTTTTGACCATAATGATCTGGTGGGTGTGAAGTTGTGTGTTCTGGATTTGATTCTCATTTCCCTGATGAATAATGATGCTGAGCATGTCTTTGAGGAAATTTTATTCAAATCCTTTGAACATTTAAAAAATTAGGTTATTTCTTTTTTTATTATTATTGGGTTGTAAGAGTACTTTCCATATTCTGGTGACTGCACCTTCACAAGATAAGCAATCTGGAGTTTCTCTTTGCCAAAGAGTAGATTGTCTTTTCATTTTTTTCATAGTGTCCTTTGAAGGATGAAAGTGTATAAGTTGAATGTCTGG
>NW_007000301.1:0-459 GCF_000164805.1 Carlito syrichta | reverse complement strand
CCTGTCGCAGGAACCCTTTTTGGAAACCATGATACTTGTTTAGCCCTTAGAAAGATGTCATCTAGATATTGTGATGGAGGAACCATGTAAAACAGATTTCTTATTTCTCTTCAGCAAGAGATGCTGTAGATTCTGTATATGAGGAATGCTATTACCTATGATGCAGTTTTTAAACTCTGATTCTAGTTTATCACACAGCAGATGACCTGTTGATTTTAAGGACTCAGGACTGCTATAACCCCGATTCTTTTTCTTCCTTGACAAGGGACCGTGTATTTTCCTGTATAATATGACTCTCATTACATAGATCCTGTTTTGAAACTCTGATTCTTTTCTAGCCCTTTAAAGATTTTTGGAATTGAAGACTCGTGAAAACCAGATTCCTTATTCTTTCTTCGCAAAAGTTCACGTAGTTGCCTGTATATAAGGACTGCATTTCCTCAGATTCATGATTATAAG
>NW_007000300.1:0-791 GCF_000164805.1 Carlito syrichta | reverse complement strand
AAGGTATCATCTTTTTAAAAATTGTGGTGAGGCTGTGGGAATATTATGCAATCAGTGACGTTGCACAAAAGGTTCATGGGGGACATTTCCCCAAATAAATCACCCATTTACAGATAGATGACCTGATTTAAGAAGCAAAAGACAATGTTGAAGAGGAAGCCTTCAGTGACAGGTGAGTCACGTTCATCTCAGGAAAAAACTCACCAGTTTGTGATCTCATAAAAAGGATGGCTGATTCACAGCAGTAACAATAGCCAGCATCACAGACATTGGCACAACCACTCCAGCTCACACAACACTCCCTGAAAAACTGAACTTGAAAAATGTCCCAAATAGTGAGTTACAGAACCATGGCTTCAGAACAGCTACAGACAAGAGGAGAGTTCCCTGTGAGAATGTTAAATATGCGGGATTGAGTGGCTGAAGCATTTCTTCACAAATGTGTGACAGAGGGGGAACACAAATTTCACAGCAGGATGATGAAGACAGAGCATGGTCAGAGTAGGGAATCCCAGCGGGGACCCGGTCCAGTCAAGCAAAAGGGAACCAGCAACAGATAGAGGCCAGGCAGTAGTTTTAGAAATATTTGAGGGATTTCCTTTCTAGAGGAATTGACTTCCTGAAGGGAGTAATTTTCTACCACAATCTTCTTTCTAGAGGGATTGATTTTCTAGAGGGATTTCCTTTCTAGAGGGATTGAGTCTCCAGACTCAACCAAACAACACTTGCTTATCACTCTGAGAGTGTTTTGAGAATGGTGGCCAAAACTTGAGCAGAAAACCACCTGACAG
>NW_007000299.1:0-4647 GCF_000164805.1 Carlito syrichta | reverse complement strand
CTATACCCCCCAATATCATTAAAAAAAAATTGATTAAAATAAAAAAAAGAAAAAAAAATCTGGCATTGTTTTTAACTATAGTCCAGCAAAACTTATATACGTGTGTGTGTGTGTGTGTGTGTGTGTGTGTGTATTTACACATGTGTTTGGATAATCGTATGCATGCGTATGTGTCTGCAGTAAGTTTACTGTGGCTGCTGTAATAAATGACCACAAACTGAGTGGATTAAAACATTAGAAATGAGCCAGGTGTTGTGGCTCATGCCCGTAATCCCAGCACTTTGGGAGGCAGAGGCCAGAGGAATGCCTGAGCCCAGGGGCTGCAGACCAACCTGGGTAACTTGGAGAGACCTCGTCTCTACAGTGAATCAAAAAATTAGCCAGGTGGTGATGTATGCCTGTGGTTTAAGTTACTTGGAAGGCTGAGGTGGAAGGATCACCTGAGCCCAGCAGGTCAGAGTTGCGGTGGCCGGGAGTGTGCCACTGTACTCCAGTCTGGGTGACAGAGTGAGACTCCTACTCAAGAAAACAAAAGAAAAAAACACTAGAAATGTATAGTATCACAGTTCTAGAGGCCAAATTCTAAAATCAAGCTGCAGGCAAAATCACTCTTCCTTTGAAAACTCTAGGAGAGATTCAGTTCCTACCTCTTCCAGCTTCTGGTGGCTCCAGGTAAACCTTGGCTTATGGCTCGTCACTTCAACCTCTGCCTCCTGTTCTTCTATCTCAAATCTTCCTCAGCCTTTCTCTCATAAAGACACCTGTTACTGATTTTAAAGCCCATTCAGTTATTCTACAATGACTTCACCTCGTGATTATTAAATACGTCCACAGAGACTTTTTCAAACAAGTAACATTCACAGGTTCCAGGGATTTGAATTGGACATATCTTTGAAGGGGGCACCATTCAACTCATTATGCCATGTATATGTGCATGTACACATGCATGTGTGTGTTACATGTTGTGCCAAAGAAGAGTTCTTAAACAAGACTCCACTGAACACCTACATGTTGCCAAGGGAACACAGTTTGGAAATCGTGTTGTGTGCTGGGGATACAATCATGAACATGAGAGACACAATCCCTGCCTTCATAGAGGTCATACTATTGCAATCTATTCTAACGCCATTTGGTGTTACTGCAGGGGGTATGAAAATTAAGTTATTCTTTAAAGTTGAGAAATGTAATATGAGGGAAAAGTACACCATGGTTGTATATAACAGTGAGCTCCACCTTACCTGTTGCTAAATGAGTAATGTGACATTTTTTCCATTAGGGATGGATGGACGGTTCAAGGAACATGCCTTGCTTTTTAGTTTAGATGATCTTCCACCCTTATTGGGAATTCACAAAAAGTCCTTATTTCAAAAAGTCCGCATGTTGAATTACTGGACCCAAAGATACTTCATGGAATGAACATAATTCATATAATTCAGGATGCCATCACTTGTAAGACAATCATTGTTTGACAACAACTGGGACCAAATAAACATGACTGATTAAACTATGTCATACCATTAATTATAACTAACATACATTCCAATTTCAGAGATATTAAATGTGCAGCTTAGAATCAATGAAATATGTTCATTTCCATTTTCAAGTATGTTCTCACAACATACTTGGACATCAGGACAAGTGAACAGATTCTGATTAAACAGTGTAGACAAATCTCAATGATTTACCAGCAAAATTTTAATGCTGAATTGGCTTCATAAGCCTCAGAATATTTTTGGGCTTCTTTCCATCAGGCTAATATATGTAAATATAATTCAGTAAGTCTTAAAGTAAGACATATTCTCATATGCTGAGTCTCTTCCAGGGTTGAGATCATTTGAAAGTCAGAGCCTGAGAAAGAACTCCAAAGTCCTTGAACCAAACCAGGAAGAAATGTCTGCCGGCATCACTTCTTTCCTTCCCTGGAACCTTCTAAAGGGATGACTGTGGAGGACAGAGGGTGTGCACCTGTGTGTGGATTAGGGCCGATGCCTGCAAATGCTTTGGGGTAAGCTGGAGTATCCCAGTCACTCTGTGGATGAGTCATTCAGACAAGAGTTCTGATCCATCTGGTGGAACATCACACTAGAGACCCCATGAAAAGTACATTGGAAACAAAGGCCAGCCTCCTGGCTCTCAGCTCTTGGACAACTCAGAAAGACAAATCTAAAAGCGGAAGTAATAAAACTTTTAAACACACACACTCCAACCTCATAAAGTCCTCATGGAATCTAGGGTTGCAGTTTTGTTATAATTTACACAAAGGTCACATACATCTTCTTTATTTAGGTACAGTCTGGGTTTTGACTTTGAGCTGTAAGGTCCACAATACCCTACCTTTTTTCTAAAATGATTTAATTATGGTCTTTGCATGTGAAATTAAGAGGAATCTGGAAGACAATGCCATGAAAAATTTGGGGATAGTTAAACAAAATGTAAAAAAAAAAACTAAGTCTTTCAATGAACAAATGTGGGTCATTATGGGATTTTAAAAAAATAGACACACATACAAATTAAGAATAGTGTGTGAAAGTGTGCCCCTTGTACAAAGATAAGAAAAAAACTTTCAATTAAGTAATCTAAAATTGAGTGAAACTTGTAAATCCTTCATAAATTCTGAAATATACTCTCACACACACTTGAACAACAGCTTAATCAAGTATCATTTTAAAACAAACTCTTCCCTGGAGAAAACTTATTGCCAAAGCATCTAGACCATGCTTCTAGAGGCATTTAACAATTTACTATCACTTCCAAGACTCAACAGGGTAGCACTGGCTTCAAAATGAATCATATTTTCTTCAGAACAACACATCTTGGGCTTACCCATTGGGGAAAAAAGAGTAAGTTAAGACTAGAGACAGCTCTGGCTATGATTCCTCTTCTTTGGGAATAAGACAACTGTTTAGAGACAGCTCTGGCTATGACTCCTCTTCTTTGGGAATAAGAGAACTGTTTTCAGATTTCGTTAATCTTATGCATTCTTGGAACATTGCCCAAGGAAGTACCTGAAAGATAGGTGTGGTTCAAGTGTTTTTCTGCTGTGAGAACAGCAAAATCACAAAATCAATTTGACAAAAGTAGTTTGTATCAGGAGTAAACAGACTTTTGAATAAATGGGCTGGCACAACAGCAGTCAGGAATAAAAGACAAATCTTACATCATAAGTAAAAATTAACTCCAGATGGATTAAAGACAAAAAAAAAATTTAAATCTTCCTAGAAAATTTAAGACACTACATGTACAATCTAGGTGTCAGGGAGCCCTTTCCTAACCTAGATTGAAAACAAGAGAAAGAGATTTCTCTGTCCATGTAAAAATTAAAAGTTATTCAATGGAAAAATAGAGAAAAAGTCAATAGACTGGATAAATAGAAATAAGAGAAAATATCTCCGTCGAGTACAAATAGCATCTAGAAACTGACAAGAACAAGTCAACAATAGAAAAACCAACAAGAGCCAGCCTTGGTGTCTCAGCCTGTAATCCCGTGCTTTGGGAGGCTGAGGTGAGTGGATTGCCTGAGCCCGCGGGTTCCAGACCTGCCTGGGCAACTTGGCGAGACCTCATCTCTACAATAAATCAAAAATTAGCCAGGCGTGGTAGCGCGCCTGTAGTTCCAGCTACTTGGAAGACTGAGGCGGAAGGATTGCCGGAGCCCAGTAGGTCGAGGCTGCGGTGGCTGGGAGCGGCCACTGCTCTCCAGTCTGGGTGACAGAGTGAGACTCCAACTCATAAAAAAGAAAAGAAAAAAAAGAAAAACCAACAGGGGTCAGGGCATGGCAGCTCATGCCTGTAATAGCCCACTGATTGGGGAGGCCAAGGCAGGAGGACTGCTTGAGGTCAGGAGTTTGAGGCCAGAGTGGACAACACTGAGAAACCCCATCTCTTAAAAAAAAAAAAAATTAGCTGGGAATGGCTGCACATGCCTGTACTCCTAGTACTTAAAAGGACCAAGCAAGAGGATCCTTTGAGGCTAGGAAAGTTACAATGAGTGATGATTGCACCACTGCAATTCAGCCTGGACGACAGAGTAAGACTCTTGTCTCTTTTTAAAAAAGAATAAAAATAAACACCAAAAGTATGATTTTAATTGATGGAAGAGCAAGTCCAAGTGCTAAACACATGCAAAAAGGAGCCCCCCCCCCCAAAAAAATCACTAATAGTCAGGGAAATGCAAATTAACACAGCAATAGAATCTTACTTTAATGTATATCCATGAGGCTGGCAAATATTTTGTAAAACTTTATAATAATTATGGATGACATGAATTTCGGGAAAAGGTATTTTTGAACACCCATGATAGAAATGAGAATTGAGGCTGGGGGGTGGCAGCACGTGCCTGTAGTCCCAACTACTCTGGAAGCTAAGGTGGGAGGCTCACTTAAGCCCAGGAGTTTGAGGCTGCAGTGAACTATAATCACGCCACTGCACAACAGCCTGGACAATAGAGCAACACTCTGTCTCCAAAAAAAGAAAAGTAGATAAAATGCCACACTTATGTAAAAATATAAACGTGTGTGTATGTGAATAGGCAATACATCAAAATATTGATGGCAGTTAACTCAGAATAGTGAGACTTCAGATTAGCTTTGTTGTCAGATATTTTTAGGTATTCAAATTCTTCATAATGAATATATCACGTTTATAAAC
>NW_007000298.1:0-736 GCF_000164805.1 Carlito syrichta | reverse complement strand
TGGACCATCCCATGAGGACAGGGATGAATTCTTGATATCTTATGGCTCATGTAGCTTCAATTTAATATCTTATATATTTGTATGTGCATATGTGTGGGTATGTGTCTATTGACATCCAGCAAGAATTATTTTTGAGTCTCTGTATTTATCCACAGAGAAGAGGAAATATGTGCAACTATCAAAGTCTATGTTATGTCTAGATTGATTATGTTATGAATAAACATCATTCTTAATATACTAAGGGTGCCAAAATGCCAAAAAGAAAAGTACAAACATTTTAGGAGATGTTATCTATGCATTACTTTTCAAAGTTGCATTGAATTATGGTAGCAATGTGCAGCAGAATGTTAGAAAAAAAGATGGCATTAATCAAATGCTAGCATCACCACGTGACAAGCAGATATATATTAATTGTGTATATTTTGGGGCACCCTCTGCATATACGCTATTCTTTTTAAATGCTTATGCCTATAAGCTTAAACAAAATATTTTAACAAAAAGTGTTTTTTGTACATCACGCAAATGTTGTCCTTACTGCTAGAGATACTACAAAGACAGCCCATCAAAATCTCCTGCGCAATGGCTTCCTTACTTCAAAACAAAAGCAAAAATACTATATTTTAATAAAGGCTATCAGTATGAAAAACAAAATAAACCAAACCAAAACAAAAATAAAATTATCTTTGTACTTTAAAACAAACACAAATACAATCTCAATGAGACTATAGATGAGTAT
>NW_007000297.1:0-686 GCF_000164805.1 Carlito syrichta | reverse complement strand
GACAGAGTGAGACTCCAACTCAAAAAAAAAAAAAAGAATTATAGGATCTCATTAAGTCGACCATCACTCTTCGGAGGCCAGCCAGACAGCTATGTTCACCTCTAGGTCTGTAATCTGTGGCAAAGCAGATGTCTTGGAATTGGTTAAGCACTCAGAACTTATCCAGCACTGAAAATAAATGCAGCATATGCTCTGTTCTCATGTGTGCTGGCTATGGGTGGTCATCTGTCACTTAGATTCTGAAGTGTGGTGAAATAGATTTCTCATGTCGAGGCTAAACATAGGTAACGTGGGAAGAAATCTGTAGTTCAAGCTCCAACTGTTAAAGATGTAGCTGCTGCAGGGCATGGTGGCTCATGCCTGTGATCAGAATACTTTGGGAGGCTGAGGTGGGAGAATTGCTTGAGCCCAGGAGTTCAAGGCCAACCTGGGCAACATAGCAAGAGCTTGTCTCTACCAAAAAATAAAATATTAGCTGGGTGTGGTGTCTCACGCCTGTAGTCACGCCTGTAGTCACAGAGAATTGCCTGAGCCCAGGAGGTTGAGGCTGTGGGGAGCTGTGATTGTGTCACATTGCACTCCAGTCTGGGCAACAGAGTGAGACTTGACTCAAAAATAAATAAATAAATAAGAGAGAGAGAGAGAGAGAGAGAGAGAGAGAGAGAGAGAGAGAGAGAGAGAGAGAA
>NW_007000296.1:2572-3245 GCF_000164805.1 Carlito syrichta | reverse complement strand
TGACTCCAAATAATAATAAATAATCATCACCACCACCACCAACCCTGCCACCCAGCGGGAGGAGTCACCAATAGGGATGGGAGAGGAAAAGCTCCTTTCTGCCCTATTGTTTGCAGGAAGTCTCAAAGGAGGCCACCGGACACATCCATCCGGAGCCTTTGGCCATGCGTCCCAGAGGTTCTGCCTCCACCTTCCATGCTCCTGCCCCTCAGCAAAGACGTGTGTGAGCTCACTGAACAGATGGCCCAGAGTTAGGGTGGCTGTCGGGCATAAAGCAATCCAAGGAATCCGTCAACGCAGAAACCAGCCCGGGTTCCGGTCCTCCGGTTTGCCACCTTTGGGTGGGTGGTGGGCCCCTTCGTCTCCCGCCACTCCATCATGCTCCGTCCACACAGACCTTTCCACGGGGAACCATGGACTCCCATCATGATGCACGTGGTAGGTATCTTCTTTTTCCACTGGAGTCTCCCTCAGCCTGGCTGGGGCATGGTGACACAGATGTGGTTCCCAGGTTGTATACCTGCAGGTCCTAGGTGCTCCTCCCATCTTGGCCCCTGAGCAGCTGGGGGTCCAGGGGCCAACATGAATGACCTGATTTTGGAGACCTCTCACTGAGACGTGGTCTTCCCACATCGCACGGGGTGGTCTCCATCCCCTGGGCTCAAGCTACCTC
>NW_007000296.1:0-671 GCF_000164805.1 Carlito syrichta | reverse complement strand
CATGGCAAGAGGGTGGCTGGAGCCAGGAACCAAGGCCAGACCAGGCCACACAGGGAGACCCCATCTCCGCATCCATCCAAAGGGGGGATCTGAGATAGAGGTGCCTGTCATCCCAAAAACTCTGGATCATGAGGCAGGGGAATTGGGGAGACCACAATATTGAGATGGGCGTTGAACAACGGTCATGTCCCCAGGTCCCATCCTGGGTCATAGACCCAGACCCTGTCTCCAGAATCAGAATTGTACACAGATTCTCAACTGGTCATGCTGTCTTCACAGGGTGACTGGTTTTAGAGCCAGGAAAAATGGGATTGGGGGGAAGAATAGTTGCTAGGTGAGTGATGTGTCCTTGGCATTTCTTGGCAGAAGATCCTCATTGCTGAGACGGAGGGTCAGCCTGCCTGCTGCACCTTTCTAACTTCAGAGAGTAGAACCATCAGGAACCCGCCTGTGAGCCTTGGGAACTCCCACACCAAAGTGGGGCCAGCCATTAGGGGAGATGGGGCTGGGAGAGGCTGAGCTTGGGGGACCCTCTACTGTGGGGGTTGGGAGTTAAGGACTGAGGGCAGAAATTTTGCAGGAGAATGGATTTCTGTCTTTCTTTCTTTTCCTCTCTCTCTTTTGTTCCCTCACTAGGTAGTCCTGGCTGCTCTCAAACCTCCCAATTCAGG
>NW_007000295.1:0-800 GCF_000164805.1 Carlito syrichta | reverse complement strand
CTAGTTAACTACCTATGTAGTCAGCTGGGAAGCCAGATGAATTTACTAGCTGACTTAACTAGCTAGGCAGCTGACTAACCCAGCTGACTTTACTAGCTTGGTACCTAGCTATCCAGCTGGTTTGTCAGCTGACTTAACTAGTTGACTTAACCACCTAGTCATCAGGAAAAACTAGCTGACTTAACTCGTTAGCCAGCTGGTTACCCAGCTGACTTAATTAGCTCTCTACCTAGCTAGCTAGCTGGCTAGTCAGCAGATATAACTAGGTGATTTAATCAACTAGGCAGCTGGCTAGCTAACTGACTTAACAAGCTCCCTACATAGCTAGCCTGCTGGCCAGCCAGCTGACTTAACTAGCTGACTTAAACAGCTGGCCTGCTTGCTAGACAACTGAATTAACTAGCTTGTTATATTGCTAGCCAGCTGACTATGCTAGGTGACTTAACTAGCTAGCCAGCTGACTAGACAGTTGATTTAAGTAGCAAGCTAACTAGCTAGGCAGCTGGATATCCAGCTGACTTAACTAGGTGGCTTTAATAGTTAGCCAGCTGGCTAGACAGCTGACTTAACTATCTAGCTACCTACCTAGCCAGCTGTCTAGCAAGCTGATTTAATTAGGTGACTCATGTAGCTAGTCAGCTGGCTAGCAGGCTGACCTAACTGCCTAGCTACCTAGTTAGCCAACTGGATAGGTAGCTGAGTTAACTAGCTAGCTATGTACGTAGTCCACTGGCTTGCCAGCTGACTTAACTACCTAGTTACCTACCTAAGAAGTTTTCTAGTGAGCTGACTTAGATGGG
>NW_007000294.1:0-749 GCF_000164805.1 Carlito syrichta | reverse complement strand
TGATCATAGATCATTAAAATAGATATCATTGAAATTGAAAAGTTTGAAATATTGTGAACATTAGCTAAAAGTGACACTGAGACATGATACAAAGTGACCATGAGCTGTTATAGATGCTCGGAGCAGGGTTGCTTCAAACTTTAATGTGTAAAAAAAAAAAAAAAAACAGAAGAAGAATCTATGAAGTGTAATAAAGTGAAGCACAATAAAATTAGGTCTGTCGTATTAGTTTATGTTTTGGGGCACACAGTATATAAAGGTATCATTTTGTGACATCACCAAGCAAAAAAGGTAGGGACAAAACTGTTAGTGAGCAGAGTTTTGTAAGTTCATTAAAGGTAAGCTGGTATAAATTCAACTTAGAGTAGTTGAACTGTAGGATATCAAATGCCATCCCTATGATAACCACAAAGATTGCTGTAGAATACATAAAGAGAAAATGAGAATTTTAAATATTTTAGTACAAAAAAATCAATTGAACACAAAAGAAGACAATAATTCAGAAAATGACAAAAAATAAATATAATGCATAGAGAAACAAGTAGCAAACAGTAAGAAATAACTCCTTAGTTATAGTAACCTTAAATGTAAATGAATTAAGTTATTCAATAAAAAGACTGACCAAATGGATAAAAACCAGAATCCAATTAAAGGGAGAATAAAGGCTGGCAGACTGGATTGAAACCATAATCCAACTATAGCTTTTATGGTCATGGTTTCACAACATTCTGACTGCACTTAACGTCACT
>NW_007000293.1:0-879 GCF_000164805.1 Carlito syrichta | reverse complement strand
TAATGTGGCTGGGGTCTAAATTAATTTCTTAATTAATACTAAGGCTAAGTTTTTAGCCCTTGTGCTCATACTGAATTTCTTCCTCCTGAAACCTGCTCTCTAGTGGAATTAAAGGTGTTCCAAAAACTAAATGTCTCACCTAACAATTACTAAAAGGTAAATTCAAATTATGACTGTAAAAGGTTATCTATAAATAAATAAATAAATAAATAAATAAAAATAAAATGGTATAAGCACACCAAAATGGTATAAGGAAAGTTAAAGAAAAATATACATACAAAAGAAGTTCTATAAACAATCTAGGCATAATAAAGTCTTTTCTGAATGCGAGTCTCCAAACATTTTCGGATTTCTCTTCAAATTTTATATAGAATTTACTTAAGTGCCTAGTTCAAATTATAGTCTAAAACAATCTGTCAGGCTACCATTATAGTCCAGAAAAACAAAAGCTGGTACTTGTAATAAAGTCACAGAAATTAAAGTTTATCATTTAAGTTATGCTAATAACTTCAGACCTTATAGCTTTTATATAAAAAGGTAATCAGCCACTGCCTACAATTGTCAAAATGTAGGCCTGACTTTATTCCTTTTATTGAGCTAGAATCCAGTAATTTTATGCCCACATAATAGTCATGCAAAAATTCCAGCCAGTGCCTGAAAATAATGCCACTGCTGAAACAAATCTGGACGCCTTAAGTCAGACAGGGAGAGATTTTCGATCTCTGGCTAGGCAGGACTGTACCCATTATCAGCTCTGAAGAAATTACAGAAGATGGACCTTCACCCCTCAGCACCCCAAATGATTATGGGATCAAAAAAAAAATCTCTAAAGAATAAATAATTGAGGCAGGGTAGCTAGCACAGGCTAGAAATAAATAG
>NW_007000292.1:0-746 GCF_000164805.1 Carlito syrichta | reverse complement strand
TTTGTATAGAGGAACAGCACACTAATAAGGTGGTTGGATAGCTGGTATGTTAGCATCACTATATGTTTATTTTTGTTTGTATGAGAGTTGGTTCGACTGTAGCGGTGGTCTATTGTTTTTATTTGTTTCAGTATAGGCCTCTCTCTCTATTTGTTGGCACACTCGTTTGTTTCCCCCTTTACTCCTCTATCTCTCCACTCCCCTTTTCAACCCACTATCTGCTCCATTCTCTCCCCTCTGCTAACCACATTTTATTTCAGGGAGTAAACCTACAGCCCCACTGCCCTGGAAAGATTCCAGGGCAGTGGGAAGTGGGTTCCACATTATCCACACGCCTGTCAGCGAATACCAGGACCTGCAGACAGATTTTGAATCACAGCTCTCCCCTTAAGTACATCTCAAAACTGCAAAAAGGACCACCTCCAACCTACAGTGCAACTTCAGAATTGAACAAAGTAAGAGGACGTACATAAAGAATAGGAGATTGAACAAACAGAAGTAAAACCAATCCCTTTACCCCTGAATAACCGAATTAAAGAAGACGGTGACGTGGAGGGAAGGAAAAAGTAAGGAGGGGGAAAAACCGCACAAATGAAGAAAAACCAAAAGAAGAATATAGGTCTTACACAGACCCCTGGGAGATCAGACAATGAGAAAACAGATTCTGGAACACAGACAATGAAGAGTCCCCAGAATGACTGGCTACATGCAACAAACCCAGACATCAAGACATTAATGGAGAGAAT
>NW_007000291.1:0-669 GCF_000164805.1 Carlito syrichta | reverse complement strand
TCCGCAACAATATGGAGGCAGCTGGAGGAACCGTCCTAAGCAAATTATCACAGAAACTGAAAACCGGACAACGCATCTTTTCACGCATAAGCATCTGCTAAACACCGGGCACACAGAAACACGCGGAGGGGAGCAGGAGACACTGGGGACAGCTAATGGGGCAGGGGAAAGGAAGGGTGGAAAAACCACCCACTGGGTGCCATGCTCACCATCTGGTGGACCAACTTTATTTGGAAGTCCAAACCCCACCATCATGCGACACACCAGTGAAAGAAACCTGCCCGTGTACCCGTTGCCAATAAGCTGGAAGAAACTATCCATTAAAAAATGAACAAACGCTGATAGTAGCCAGGATTAAAAAACAAAATAAAGAGTCAGCAAACTCGGGAGTTGGCAGACTAAAGTCAGAGCGACAGACAGTCTTGAATGTTTTCCAGGCGGATTCCAAGGGTTTCTAGAAGGAAACGTGGTAGAAGACAAAAAACTTGTCCCATGCCGAGCGGCACGGGTTGCAGGTGCTTGAAAGAGTCGGTCTGCATTCCCATACATAAAGGACAACAGCCACCGAAAAGTACCATCACGATCATCATGGCAAGAGCCACAAGGAAACTTTTCCGCCAAGGCGAACCTGACCTGAACCATGATGATACCACTGACTTGGGGACATCG
>NW_007000290.1:0-736 GCF_000164805.1 Carlito syrichta | reverse complement strand
TAAGTCATCTAGTAAGTCAGCTTGCTAGTCAGGTGGCTAGCTATATAGCAAGCTCTTTAATTCAGTTGACTATCAAGCAGGCCAGCTATTTTAGTCAGTTAGTTAAGTAAGATGTAGAGCCAGTTGGCTAGCTAGGTGGTGAGCTAGTTAATTCAGTTGGCTAGCCTGCTGCCTAGCTAATTAAGTCAGCTAGTTAATTCAGCTGATGAGCCAGCTAGCTAGCTAAATAGAGAGCTAGTGAAGTCAGCTGTCTAGCCAGCTCTCTACCTAGTTAAGTAACCTCATTGTGCCATCTGGCTAGCTGGTTAAGTCATCTAGTTCAGTCAGCTGGCTAGCCAACTGGCTAGCTAGGTAGCAAGCTAATTAAGCCCGCTATTTAAGTCAACTGGCAAACTAGTTAGCTTGCTATTTAAGTCAGCAAATTAGGTCAGCTGGCTAGATTATTAAGTCAGTAAGTTAAGTCAGCTGCCTAGCCAGCTGCCTAGCAGGCTAGCTAGCTAGTTAAGGGAGTTAGCTAGTCGCTGCCAAGCTATTTAAGTCACCTAGTAAGTCAGCTTGCTAGCCAGCTGGTTAGCTAGGAAGCTAGGTAAAGTCAGCTGGCAAGTCAATGGAATACATAGGTAGCTAGTTATGTCAGCTGGATAGCCAATAGGCTAGCTAGAGATATCAGCTAGTTAAATCACCTGGCTAGCCACCTGGATAACTAGTTCTGTCAGCTATTTGAGTAATCTGGCTG
>NW_007000289.1:0-1591 GCF_000164805.1 Carlito syrichta | reverse complement strand
AATTATAATTTACTCTTTTCACTTTTGAGATTCAATGGCTTTCTCTACTAAAATTAAGGCCTTTTCTGCCTCGGGCGTTAAGACTCTTTTAGAGGTGGGGAAAGAATTCCCCTGCAATATATCAAAAAGAGGCTTTAAGTCTGCAGTAGTTATACGCAGATAAGGTCTTAGCCAATTCATATCTCCCAATAATTTTTCAAAGTCATTTAAAGTCACCAGATAATCTTTACTTAACTGCAGAGGCTGAAGACTTACTGTCTGAGTGTTTAACACTCGACCAAGATAAGTGAAAGGTGAATTGGTTTGAATTTTTTCAGGAGAAATTTTCAAACCATAGTTTGTCAAAGCTGTTACTGTCTCTTAAATATCATGGAAAAGAGCACGATTTTTATGGGCCAGTAAAATATCATCCAGATAATGCACCAGATAAAGATCAGGGTATTGATACCTAATATCTTGTAAAGCAGTATCAACATATTTTTGACACAAGGTGGGGCTATTTTTCATTCCTTGTGGCAGGACTTTCCACTGAAACCTTTGATGAGGCTGTGTAAATTTCCGAGAAGGGAAGCTAAATGCAAAGCTCTTGCAATCATCAGAAATTAAAGGTATAGTAAAAAAGCAATCTTGTAGATCAATAACTATGATGTTAGAGTCTGCAGGAATAGCAACCGGAGACGGCAACCCAGGCTGTAATGACCCCATTGTCTCCATGGTGGCATTAATAGCTCTTAAATCTTGTAAAAGTCTCCACTTGCCAGATTTCTTTTTTACAACAAATATAGGTGTATTCCAAGGGCTAGTGGAGGGCTCTATATGGTCAGCCTCCAGCTGTTGCTGTATTAAATTTTTTGCTGCCTCAAGTTTTTCTAATGGTAAAGGCCATTGTTCCACCCAAACTTGTTCATTAGTTTTCCACACTATTGGGTCAGCAGCTTCAAGAACAACAGCCCCTAGAATAAATTTGGATAGCCAATGCCAGACCGGTCTTTTTTTTCTATAATCTGAACCGGTCCCTTCATCCCTTGTCCGTTCTGACCCAAACCCTTAGAGGGATCATATCCCATTTGCAGCAGTTGCGCTGACACTCTGTCGTTTGGGCTACACAAGAGGGTACCCATCTGAGCAATAATGTCTTGTCCCCAGAGTGTAATAGGGATGGAAGGTATGACATAGCGACAAAAATTTCCTTATGATTGATCATCTGCCCATTTTAAAATCTGCAAACTCTTAGCCACAGAAGGTACTTTACCAATACCAATAAGCCCTGAGGAGACGACTTGGGTTGGCCACGAAGAAGGCCAATCTTTTCCAGCAATACAAGAAACATTTGCCCCTGTATCCAACAAACCATTAATTTTAACTCCTTGAATAAACAAATCCTTTAAATTCCTAGAAGTAGTGACCTCCTGAAGCCAGAAACCAGATTCTTTCGACCCAAATCTAGAGTCTCCCCTAGGCTCATTAGTTAGAGATTTTCCCATTTTGTGGTAAGGCAAGAGCAACAACTGAGCTATTTTCTAACCTTTGGTAAACTGGACAGTCTTACTCGGTGGAGCCACAAGCACTTGAATTTCTCCTATATAGTCAG
>NW_007000288.1:0-548 GCF_000164805.1 Carlito syrichta | reverse complement strand
TCCCACTCCTGGTCCCAAAGAGGATATTCTCTCATTATCTATGGAATTCTTGAGCTCAAGGCAGACGTGGCTCACTGCAGCTGGGTTCTTGCTGGACCCTCCAAAGTCAGCCACCATGCTGTTGTGTGGGGCGGACACACACACACACACACACACACACACACACACAATTCTTGTCCAGGAAAAGCCAGAATCAGGTTAAGTCTCAGGCGTCATGTGAGCAGAGTTGACATCCAGCCACGTGTAGCAGCCATCCTTCAGAGCATGGCCAAGGACTCCTGTTCACGGGATCACAAACTCCAAGGGAGGGATCCAGTGGGGAATCATGATTCTCATTGGCTTATAGGCTTGAAGACACGCTCACTGGAGCAAGAAGCAAACTCTGGGCAATATCGAAGTTCTCACCATTGGCTACTAGGAAGAAGTGAAACTAGAACTGGCCTGGAAAGGGAAAACACAAGTTAACCAACTTCTGGTTCGGGAAGGGATAGGCTTCTTGCAGCAAGATCATGAGACTCTAAGCATGGCCACCCTGGGTAGGGTCTTCA
>NW_007000287.1:0-842 GCF_000164805.1 Carlito syrichta | reverse complement strand
TGAAATTATGAAACATTCTTTCCAGAACTCCAGCAACATTCTGGTACTTTTGATAATAGTGAACGCGAATCTGGCACTACAAGTCCATTTAGATACTCGGAACCTCTGAGGGTAGATTCAGGACACATGTAATCATCTTGGATTTTTTTGTATTTAAGCGCTCTCTTCAGTGTTACCTAGTACTCCAGAAACTTCTGGTGGTCTAGCTGCTCGAAATTAGGATTTAGGGTTGAGTTATTCACTTTATTTAGGAGGTAGTTTTGGGATGGAATCAGGAATCTTAGATTCAACGTCCACAGGAATATTCTTTTCATCTTACTATTGGCATACAAGAGTCTGGACATCCAGGACAACAGGAAACATCTTGGCGTTTTGCTTAGAACGAAACAGGAATCTGGGTCACTGTGTCCCTTGAAAGTTTCTATACGTGTTACTAAATAAGAACCAGGAATCTCGGTTTCCCTGTAACTTGCAAACATCTGGGCAATTGCTACACTTATCCCTGGCTTAAGGCCGTGTTCATACCTAGAACTCGAAAGGGACTTTAGCTTGATGCATATCTGGAATCTGGGAGATATGATCCCCATATTATTCAGAGCTACGTCCTATATGCATACAACGAATCGGGCTTTACCGATCCCAAAGAACCTGTTGGACCTCTTGGTAGTTGTAACTCAGAGTCTGGTCTACTTGTCCGTTCGTTCCACAGGGTCCTATAAGGCCAGATTCCACAATCCAAGGAATCTTCTCACTGTTTGTTAATATGATCTCTGGCTTCTGATTTACCTCGTAGTCCAGAAACTACTTCTGAACATTCTTTTTGGTATTTGGATTATGGGAAT
>NW_007000286.1:0-720 GCF_000164805.1 Carlito syrichta | reverse complement strand
TAACACCCTTTGGCCAGAAGAACATGACTTGAATCTTTAGACCAATAAAATAAAAAATTATCTCACCTTTGCTTGGAGGATGAGGATTACATGAGTGCTTGTGGAACAAAGCCATTTTTTTTCCAAAAAAGAATGTAGAATTTCTTTATTTAAAAATTTTCAGAATAGTCACCTATGCATATATGAAAAACTGTCGCCATAGTTAATCCGTGTAGAACATTTGATGTTCAGGAAATTTCCATCTTTATGAACCCTGCTGGAAAGCACTATCAAAATATACCTCTAGGTTACTTAATCAGTGTCTTTTTGTGAAGTAATTGACTGTGATCTATTTGTATTCTAGATGGAATCTGCTCAAGTTATAATTTTAATTTTAGCATAGTGAATCCTAATTTGATCTCTATAATATAAGTAATCATTGGGTTTTATGGCATTTTTAAAGCTACTTATTTGCCAAAATATGTCATCAGTAAAAAGGAGGATCTTACATTAATTTTATGTGTAGTATGTCGGTGACCTGCACTGACCAGAGGGAGGGTTAGGACCGCACCGGTGAATCAGAACGGAGAGAAGAAAACTACTCGGAGGCAGCTCTTCTGGGTTCAGTCTGGCCAAGACCGAAGCCGATTTTATTGAAACCTTTTCCAACTTATATACCATTTTTTAGACCCTCCAGCAGTGTGACAATCATTTGCTGGGGGCGTACAAATTCCATGCTTT
>NW_007000285.1:0-1183 GCF_000164805.1 Carlito syrichta | reverse complement strand
CAATCAAATTGGTTCAGAAAACGGCAACAGGGTGGCAGTGAGTGCTAAGGTCAGAGAGCCATCCTGTAAAGAGTGTAAAGGGTGAGAGATGCATTGAGAGGACTTGACAGGAGGTCATCGAAATCAGGAGTAAATGCTTCCTGAAACTCTCGTACTGAGTATGTCCATCTAGTCCCCTTCTTCATCATAGCTACACATTCTGGATTTCTCACTCATTGAATGAGGTGGAAATCAAACCACATTTCTAAGAGAGTGTTTTAGGGTGAACCCTTCCAAACACTACAAAGTGCCTTTGGGCAAATATATATACATGCTATATATGTTTATCTCCCAATTCAAAATGCCATTTTGACTTAGTAGTTTGGGTCTTGGAAGTAAAAACCAATTTAGTTTTTGCGAGATTATGTTTACCTTGTATAATTTTTATATTTTTGGTCCTCATCGTTTAGTTTATGATTTCCTTGATGGAAAGAATAAGAGTGAATTTTCATGTGGTACATATACACGATGGAATACTACGCAGCCATAAAAAAGAACAAAATCATGAATTTCGCTGCAACCTGGATGGAACTAGAGTCTATAATACTGAGTGACCTCTCACAAAAACAAAAATCCGAATATCACATGTTCTCACTCATATAATGGACCTTGAACATCCAATGCAATACTATGAGAAAATGACGGATGGTACTGGGAAACTACAGGGGGGAGGGGGATGGGATTAACAGTAGCAAATATCTGTCGGGGGATGGGAAAACACTTCTTATCTACAGGGTGCCTGAATGAAACGTCATTGTACACCTACCCTTAACTGTACCCCACAAAACCATAATAAAAACTACTGATTAATGAAAAAAAAAAAAAAAACAAAACAAAACAGTTGACTTTGTCTTTAAAATAATCCTCATAAACAGCTTTTATGGTTTTAAGCTTTTCCTATGCCGAAAAGTGGGTACACACACACACACACACACACACACACACACACACACACACACACACACTTATGGGTAGGTCTTCCTCCCGCCCCCAGTGGTGCACATTTGCCTAAGTACATGTTTCTAATTTCCAAATTAGCTATGGAAGCTTTTCTTAGGACTAAATTGTATGTTCATCACATAAAATGGTATTTATAAACTAGTCAAATGCTAACAGTAGATGTCCTACCTTTATCATTTATGGG
>NW_007000284.1:0-899 GCF_000164805.1 Carlito syrichta | reverse complement strand
CCTCCAGCAACATCTGATGTTGTTGAGAGTTGTATTTGGGTATCTGGTAGTACAAATAACTAAAGTTCCTCGGAACAATTAAGGACAGATTTCCAGAAAAAAAGTATCATACTGCCGTATTTGGATGTAACTTTGGTCTTAAGATGAACTTGGTAATCCTTAAATTTCCGTTTGTACTTTATTTGTAGAGGGGCAGAGGGCTTTGCAGTTGCAAAATATTTAGTACTAATTATTAAAATGTAACCAGGAACCGTGGATTCCACGTCCCTGGGAAACATCTGGGCATCTGCATTTTTGTACACAGATTTTTGGAACCCACATGGACAGGGAAATTCAGGGCATCTTGCTGAGAACGGAAAGGGAATCCGGTTCTTGGAGTTCTCTATCGCCTAAATCTACAAAGTCACTTGATAAGGTTTAATCAGCAATCTGGGCTTCTATGTCGCCACATTTTTAGTGTGTCTTTTGAAAAGGGACCAGGAATCTTGGGTTCAAATTCCTCAAGAACTTTATGGGAGTCTTTCTATTCATATCCAAGCAACTGGATTTCTAGGTCACCAGGAAATATCTAGGCGTCTTGCTGAGAATGAAGCAGGAATTTCAATAATGGCAATCCTCATATACAGGTCACTACACGACCCGTTGCTACGGAAGAATAAGGAATCTTGGTTACACGAGGCCTCCATCTCAAAAACATACACACCGTCTTGCTACGAGATAACGACCATTCAGGTTTTGGGAGTAGGAATGTGGATAACGGGAATCCTCATATACAGGAAACTACACTGTGTATTGCTAAAGGAGAATAAGGAATCTGGTTTACACTTGTCCTCCATCCCAATAAAATTTCAGCGTTTCTTGCTACGGGCTAAACACCAATTTGGGTTTTGGAAGCATAT
>NW_007000282.1:0-3796 GCF_000164805.1 Carlito syrichta | reverse complement strand
TTAATATCTACTTTTAATTATGAATCCAATATACACAACTCTTTTTTGTATCTTGATGTGTCAGTTTTAGTAACTTGTGTTCTAAAAGGAATTTTTCCATTTTATTTTCTTCATTGAGTTAATTGGCATAAAGATTCAAGTGTTTGTACGATATGGTGATGTTTCTCCCTTTATTACTTATCCTGGAATTTTTTTTTTCTGCTTGATCAATCTTGCTAAGTGTTAATCAATTTTATTAATCCTATCAAAGCATTAGATTTACCTTTGTTGATTTTCTCCATTGTTAGTTTTTCTATTTTATTTATTTCCACTTTCACTTTTTTGGGATTTTCTCCACTTCCTTTGTGTTTAATTTTGTCCTTCATTTTGCACCTTTCTAAGAATAGTCACGGATAATTTATTTTAGAAACTCATGTAATATATGTTTCAAAGTAATTCAATATAAAAAATGTTTGAATTTTCCTTACATTTTGTTCTTGGATATGGGTAATTTAGAAGTTCACTGGTTGATTTCAAAAGTCTTGGGGACATTCTAGCTATCCAATTATTTTGGTATTTTTGAAGTATTGTTGTAGTAAGAGAACCAGAACATAAATTTTTAATCTTTTTGAGCCTATGATTGTTATTAAAGTTGGATTTATTGATAAACTTATCATGCATTTTTATAAAAGTTCCATGTTAACTTGAAGAGTGTATACTTTGAAGTTGTGAAGTAATATTCTAGATATGCCAATTAGGACAGTTTGATTGATAGTGTTGGTCAAATCTTTTATATGATTACTTATTTTTTCTCTATTTTTGTGTCAGTTACTTAAAGCAGATTATTAAAAATCTGTATTTGTGTATTCCTCTCAGTTTTGCCTGTTTTTCCCTCATATTTTTTGAAACACTGTTATTAGATGTACTTAATATTGTTTATAACTTCCTGTTTAATTGCATTTTTATGATCATGAAATTTTTGTCTTTATTTTTGGTTATAATCATTGCCTTGAAGTTTGCATTTTTTAAAGTATTATTGCCATGGCAACTTTCTTATGCTTAATAATTTATCGGCCTGTATTTTTCTTCCCTTGTATATTTCACTTATCTGTATCTTTTTATTTAAAGTGAGTTTCTTTAAACATCATATTACTGAATCAAGTGTGTTTTTAATTAATTCATGGATTAATTTTTAGTTACAATAACTATATTTTTTACATAGAGTGTTCGGTGTATATTAGTTACTGTAATAATTGATATGTATTGGTTTAAATCTGTTATCTTAGCGTGTTTTCTGTCCCATTTAATTTTTGTTCTCTTCCTATTCTCCTGCCATATTTTGGATGAAGTATTCTCAGTAGTCTTTATTCTGTTACCTTTTAATGATACCTCTTCCTGTTTGTGTGTCTCAATGTCTATGTTGAGTATCACTTAAAAACTTACAATGCTCATGTTAAAATAAAATTTTAACAGTATCTGACAATAATTATGGAAAAGACACATACTAAATGGACAAGTTACAAAAAGTTTTGTCTATTTGTCATCATATGCATTCATGAAAGAACCATTTATAACACATTTTAGTACATATTATATATTTTTATTTATATGTATGCTTATGTATGAAAAGATAAACAGTTTTGAAATTTAAAAATTGGAAATACTGTTATTATTTAAAGGGCTTGCTACAATTTTCTATGCATTTTGAATGTTTGTTTCCAACTTCTTAAATTAAATATTTAAGCAGACAAAGCTTATAATTTCTATTCATTTTCCTAAATCTTGATTTCAGAACCATTATCTAAAAGTTAGATAAAACTGCTTGAAAATATAAATGCTAGGCACTGGCCTTGTGGAAACTATTACTGAATTATATACCTCTTATGGAAAATACAGAACTTTGGAGAACTGTTAGTGTCCTAGAATGTAGGTGACTGGTCCCCAGTGTATCATTCTGCTGAGGTTTTTCATCAATAAAAAATGATCAACATTATATATTTTAAAAGTTTGTACCCAATTCAAATCAACCTTAAAATTAACTTCACAAGCAAAAAAATTCACATTTAGCAAGACCTTAGTTGTTTTACATTAACAAAACAATTTATTATCGAATTTCTTTAATTAACAATCTTCTCTCAAGAATTTAACTTTTGAGTAACGTACTAGGAAAAAAATAGAAACAGTCATGCAAGAATTTCTCTATTGTGCCAAATGAAGCAGACCTGTAGTTAAAAGTATAAAATAAAAAAGCTCAATCTTTTAATTTCTCTTTTAAAAAATTCTATTGCAAGTATGATTTACTAGAATTATTGCCCTAAACATATCAATTGTTTTACATTTTATTATCTTTTAAAGGTTGATATATTTTACTTTAGCTACTATCTCATCATTGGTGCTATGTTCTGATGCACAGTGAAATGATTATCTATAACTCTTGATCACTTATATACTCTGATTATTTAAATCATCTTTCAGCAAGTACACTCAGGTAGAATTACAATTTATCAATTAAAAATAAGAAGATGTATTTGTTAATTTCAAGAAAACGGCATATAAACTCATATAAAATGAAACTAAAATAATCTATAACAAGTAAATTAATCTTTTGTCCCTCAACTATGTGCAACATATTCATAGCTTTATTTCAATACACCTGTATTAAAGTGTTGTTAGATACATAGCATGAATACCTAGCCACACATATTATAAAAGCATCCCCAAATCATTATAATTTCATTTGGCAGCTTCTGTGCTTATAAAAGATAATTTTAAATGTTAAAAATTATGCTATATGTATTTTATTTGTATATATTCATTTTAAGTGACCACCACATGAGGTAATGTATACATTATAAAAATGATCAAGATAGGTAAACACATCTGATGGCTACTATTAGTTTTGAATAATTATTTCAGACACATCTAATTTTCACTATACTGATTCATGAAATAAGAAATATAAGGACAGTCTGTGATTAGATTATAAAGACATGTAACTGACCTTCCCAGTGAGGAGCTCATTATCAAAATCAAATCTATTATCATCCTTTTTTACTCATATTTTATAAAGTATAAAGAAGAACTCAAGGTGTTCAGGGGGGTCTTGTGGAGTGTGTTTCTATCAAGTGGTGATGGTCTGGGATTATCCATCTTCGGTGAAAGATCCACGGCAGTTTTGCGATGAATTTTTAGATTTTTTTATTTTAGTTTTCTTTTTAACTGAGCTAGTGTCCAGTGTTTCCACTGTTTGCATTTGGTGATCAGTGTGACAAACCACAGGCATGGTCTCAAACTGTGTTCTCTAACCTCTGGAGAGGAAAGTGGGGAATGTTTGAAGTTCATTTTCCCTGTCCCATTTTAATGTATGGAGTCTTTTAGTATGCATCATCAGCCTGCACTGAGGCAAATAATTAATTTGAGAAGCCTGTCCACACTGGAGACTTCTTCAGTGTTCAGGCCTTTTCTTGTGGAAAGACACTTCTCTGTAAGAACAGTTCTTCTGCACAACTAAGAACTTAGCCTTCAAGTGTAGGCAGGGGTCCAGATAGTTGTGCAAGAGAACAGCCTCCTTCAGGCACATCACCTGCAAGTGAAGAAAGAGGGAGATTTAACAATGCAGACAATTGCAGACTTCCTGAAGGCAGTGTGAAAAGCAGATGCTTCTCATAGCTGTCAGAGAGCTTGACTCACCAGAGGGGTTATACTGCTGAGGAGTGTACACTCAAAATGGCAGACATCCCAGAAGAGTCTTCTCTCATTGGCTCTTGATAGTTCCGAGCAGCACATCATCTTTGAAAATAACAAAAACTGGGAGCCG
>NW_007000281.1:0-758 GCF_000164805.1 Carlito syrichta | reverse complement strand
CAGCACCAAAAATTCTACGGTTCCAGTATTTAACAACGTTCAAACTGTGTTTAAATCATTCATTAAAAAGGCCTTTTCTTAACCATGATGTGGTCTTTGTGATCTGTGAGAGGTCACTAAGACCCAGAGTTCATTACTATTGTCATAAAATATTTATACTTACATAATGTTATAGTTGGGTTTCAATGCAATAATATAGTAAGACATTAAAGTGTCACTTACAATTAAATTCTACCTTTAATAGGGAATTACTTCGAAATCTTTCAAAATGAAAAAAAATATGCCCCCAAAGAGGGAAAAGATAAAACTCATCTAAGTAAAACACACATCTGTGAGTCAAATCTTACTAAATTTATGTTCGAGTTATCTACTACATTAAAACAAGACACATACCAAGAGAGGTGCTTTCATTGTCGTAATAAATAGGTGAATGTTCAACGTAGTCAATGACTGTTCCATTAGTGTTTTTCTGCATTGCTGGGTCAAGTCCGTGACAAGTTTACAATGAAAAAAGTAGAGATGTGCATATTCTATGTCCTCAGAGCTGTAAATTCAAAATTAATGAACTCAATGAAGTTTAACATGTGATTCTTCTACCAACTGTGAAGACACAGCAACAAATGTTTGTCTTAAATCTCATACTTTTGAATATTGTTGTAGTAACAACCTCAAAGAGTGTAACATTAAGATAAAATGGACATAAGCAAAAAAGAAGATAAAAGATATTTAAGAAAATTAATCTTAATATTTGCACAAAC
>NW_007000280.1:0-650 GCF_000164805.1 Carlito syrichta | reverse complement strand
CGCTCTCTGGGCACAAAGTTCTAGATGCCTATCCAACTGTTCCTTTTAATTGGAGAATAAATGCTAATTTTATTTATGATCTAAGAGCAGAAGGAACCTGAAATTTTCCTCTCTACCCAAAGAAAATAAGACTTGCATGAAGCCATTTCCATTTGGTTGGTATTTTTGAAAAAATAAATGGCTACTATTATTATGTACACATATGTCCCCCAATATCCCAGAAGTGCAGTACCAAAAGTGATTCTCAGAGAACTTGGCTATAAGAACACCACACAGTATAGCAGTAGTGAAGGACAGCTTGATGGATACTCTGAACACTAGACTGCAGTGATAGTATTTCTGCCTAGCAGGAGATCTTGGTTAAATGATGTTAATCTCTAGTGGTAAGAGGAGAGAATAGGAAAATGTGTAAATGTGCATCCAACTGAAACCCTAAAGGGTACTAACAGCAAAGAGTAAAACAGCAGCTTACCTAGCAGGATGCTTCTGAAGACACAACAACAATGTGAGCTAATAGAGGCAAATGATCTGCCCATTCAATATATGTCATATGCTTGGCTACCCACCAGGTCATATGCTTGTTCCAGATCCTGAGGTCAACATGGACTTAGCAGCTGCCACTTTGTAAGTGCATAATCTTGATGTCCTTT
>NW_007000279.1:0-902 GCF_000164805.1 Carlito syrichta | reverse complement strand
TTCCCTCTCCCTCCTATCTAGCTGAGGTCCCTATCACCTACTCTCTAGGCTTTTGGGTTCCCAAACACTTAGACTGTGAGTGCACAGTTTGTCCAATCTTGGAGGTGTCAAATACTTTGAAACTATCTCATTTATCTCCCTTCAAATCTGAATTTCCAGGGTCACATTATTAAACCACAGCCTGACTGGCCAATTTAATTTATCTAAATGTGGATAAAAACCACGATATATCTAGGAAGCAGAGCCCTTTCTCTTCCCTGGATGGTCTTGTTCAATTTACCTGGGCCAGTGTAAAAGAATTTTGTTGCCTTGGTGGCTATCCCCCCTCCTTCTGTATTTACATCACCCTAATATTCCTCTGTAAAACCATCCCTCCCTCACCTTCAGAATGTTTGTTTCATATGCTATTTATTCCACTCTGGGCTTGGGTCAGGCCAGCTTCAGGGATTACCGCAAGGATAAGCACATGATCTAACAGAACCAATGATCCTGCTCATTGCTCAGGGCTTCCTTTTGAACTTTTCACCACAAGTCTTCTTGCCAACCTGAGAGAAGAGGCTGATGAGAATGGCACAAGCCTAGAAGAGAGGGGAGTTGAGGCACACAGAGAGACCAAAGCCTGCAGAATCTCCTTTGGAGTCACAGGATAGGCAGGTCTGAAGTCAGAACATCACAGGGCTCTCCAGCTACATATCACAACAAAATCTCTCTTTGTTTAAGCTACTAGATTGGTTCTTCTGTCCTTTACCATGGAAAGCACCCTGTCTGGTACAGCCAGACCAGAAGTGCCACATCTACAAATATGCCTTCTTAAAACCAACTGAGAGGACGATGATGACAGAAGCTGCCTTCTCCATCAGCAAAGCTCCTCACCAATAGCTCAACATCCATTCTGAGACCAC
>NW_007000278.1:0-810 GCF_000164805.1 Carlito syrichta | reverse complement strand
CCCAAAGTTTCCAAAGGACCTGGAATCAAGATGGCCTGATCCCCCTTAAGTATACGTCCGTAAATTTGTGGGAACCCATAATCGCATATTCTAAATACCAAAACGATGTCCAGCAGTATTTTCTGGACTACGAGGTAAACCTGAAGACAGTGATCACATTAAGAATTGGCAAGATGATTCCTTAAATTGTGGAATCTGGCCTTACAAAACCCTGTGAAAAAAACGCACCAGTAGGCCAGATTCTCAGTTACAACTATCAAGAGGTGCAGCACGTTCCTGGGGATCAGTAATGCCCGATTTGTGGTATGCATATGGGACGTTGCTCTGCAAATATGGGGACCAGGACTCTCAGATTCCAGATTAGCATTTAGCAAAAGTCCCTGTCGATTCCTAAGTTTGAGCACTGTATTAAGACAGGGATAATTTAGAAATTGCCCAGATGTTTGAAAGTTACATGGAAACCGAGTTTCCTGGTTCCTCTTTAGTAACACGTGTAAAAACTTTCAAGGGCACAGTGTCCCAGATTCCTATTTCTTTCTAAGCAAAACGACGAGATGTTTCCTGTTGAACCTGGAAGTCCAGACTCTTGTATACCCATAGAAAGATGACAAGAATATACCTGGGACGTGGAATCTAAGATTCCTTGTTCCTTCCCAAAAATACCTCCTAAAAATGTGAACTCCTAAACCCAAAGTCCTAATTTTGAACAGTGGAGCCACTGAAGTTTCTGGAGTATGAGGTAAAACTGAAGTAAGGGCTTGCATACAAAAAATCTGAGAGGATTACTTGAGTCCTGCAAACTGGCATTAG
>NW_007000277.1:0-1000 GCF_000164805.1 Carlito syrichta | reverse complement strand
TAGTCAGCTGGCTAGCTAGAGATGTCAGCTAGCTAACTAGTCTGACAGCTAGTTGAGTCAACTGACTAGCCAAGTGGCTAGCTGGATAAGTGAGCTAGTTAATTCAAGTGGCAAGCCAACTGGCTATCTAGGTAGCTACATAGATAATTCATCTGGCTAACCAGTTGGCTGGCTGGTTAAGTCAGCTAGTTAAGTCAACTGGCTAGTCACCTAGCTGGCTGTCTAGCTAGTTAAGTCAGAAAATTAAGTGACTGTCTAGCCAACTGACTAGCTAGGTGGTTAGCTAGTTAAGCCAGCTGGCTAGACAGATGGTGATTTAATTAAGTCAGCTAGTTTAGACAGCTGGTTAGCCAGCTGGCTAGCTAGGTGGCTAGCATGTTAGGATGGCTGGTTAGCAGGCTGGTCAGGTAGGTGTCCAGATAATTTAGCTGGCTTGCTAGGTAGCTGAACACCAGGGTGGCTGGCTAGTTAAGCCAGCTTTCTATCCCACTGTCCAGCCAGACAGGTGACTATTTAAGGTGGCTGGGTTGCCAGGTGGCCAGTCTGCTAACTAGCTAGCCAGCTGCCTAGTCAGAGAGCCAGCCATGTAGCTAGCTAGTTAAGCCAGGTGACTGGAAGTCTAGCCACCCAGGTAGATAGCTACTTAAGTCAGCTCTCTAGACACATAGCCAGCCAACCAGCTAGTCAGCTAGTTAAGTCAGCTAGCTAGCCAGCTAGCTAGTTAAGTCAGCTTGCAAGTCAGCTAACTATTCAGCTAGCTAGTTAAGTCATCTAGCTTGTTGCTTGTCAAACAACTAGATAAGTCAGCTAGCTAGTCAGCTAGCTAATATGCTTGATAATTAAGTCAGCTAGCCAACTAACTAGCCAGTTAGCTAGCTAGTTAAGTCAGCTTGCTAGACAGCTAAATAGTTTGTTTTCTAACTAGTTATATCAGCTAGCGAGTTAAGACTGCTCACAAACCAGCTAGTTACTTGGCTAACTAGTCCACTAGCAACTCAGG
>NW_007000276.1:2128-2756 GCF_000164805.1 Carlito syrichta | reverse complement strand
CCGACTAGTTACCTGAGCTAACTTGTCAACTGAAAAGTTGGTCAACTAGTCATCCAATTGGTTAGCTGTCTTAACTATTTGGCCGGCTAGTTGGCCAACCAGTTAGCTGGCTTGACTAGTCGGCCAGCGAGTGAGCTGACAGGTGAGTTGAATTAACTAGACAGGTGGTGAGTCAACTGACTGGTCAACTGATTTAACTAGTCGGCCGATGACTGAGCAGATGGGTCAGCTGACTTTCATCATTTTGTGAGGGCCCCGACTGGTCATAAGAATTAACAAGTTAGCCGGTAAGTGAGCCGTCTGGTGAACGAACTTAACTAGTTGGCCAGCGTGTGAGCCGACTGTTGAGCTGCCTTAACTAGTCGGCTGATGTGTGAGCCAATTGGTGAGCTGAATTAACTACTTGACTGGTGAGCAAGCCAACTAGTCAGCTGTCCTGTTGGCCTGTGAGGAAGCCAACAAGTTATTGGAACTGTTGGCTGGTGAGCGAGCCAACCAGTTTGCTGACCGGTTGACAGGCGAGTGAGTCAACTATTTAGCTGGCCTGGTGGAAAACAAGCGAACCCACAAGTTAGCTGACCAGCTAGCTGAGTTGTTAGCCAACTGCATAGCTAAGTAACTAGCTGAT
>NW_007000276.1:0-755 GCF_000164805.1 Carlito syrichta | reverse complement strand
GACCTAAGTAGCTAGCCAACCAGCTGACTTAACTAGCTAGCTATCCAGCCAGGCAGTTGGCTAGCCAGCTGATTTAACTAGCTGACTTAACTATCTAGCCATCTGACTTAACTGGCTTACAGAACTAGCTAGCTACCTAAATTCCCCGTTGACTTTACTAGCTGAAATTATTAGCTTGCTATATACCTAGCTATGTACTTAGCTAGCTGACTTAACAAGCTAGCTGGCTGACTTAATTAGCTGACTTAACTAGCTAGCTAGCTAATATAACCAGATGACTTAACTAGCTAGCTACGTAGCTACCCAGCTGACTTAACTAGCTGAAATAACTAGCTAACCAGCTGCCTAGCCAACTGACTTGACTAGTTTATAAGTAACTAGCGAACTTGCTAGCCAACTGACTTAACGAGGTGACTGAACTATCTAGCCAGCTGGTTAACCAGGTGAATTAACTAGTTGATTAACGAGCTAGGCAGCTGGACAGCCAGGTGACTAAACTAGCTGACTCATCTATTTATCCAGCTAGCTGGTCAGCTGACTTACCTAGCTGTCTACCTCTTTAGCCATCTCGATAACCAGATGACTTAAATAGCTGACTTAATTAGCTAGCCAGGTGGCTAGCCAACTAACTTAACTATGTCACTACATAGCTAGCCAGCTCGCAGCCAGGTGACTTAACTAGATATCTTACCTAGCTGGCCTGTTTTCTAGCCAGTTGAATTAACTAGCTTGTGGCTTAGCTATCCAGCTGGCTG
>NW_007000275.1:0-769 GCF_000164805.1 Carlito syrichta | reverse complement strand
AAATTTCAAATATCTAAACTATTGTCTTTTATACTTTATAAATTACTTATCTTATAATATCATGTCTAAATTCTAATACAACTATTATCCCTACTATAATCTATTACAAACCTTATCATTAGTACTAATAAGTATAAAAATTATGAACTTACTCTATGTTCTATAAAACTTAATTCAATGACATTTTAACCTAAAACCTAAATCTGATTACCTATTACATGGAAACTACCTACGTCTCAAAACCCGCCATGCCACTTAAAACAATGAACTGCACAGTTGCCATAACGACAGCCGGGGACTGAAACAAGCTGAAAGTTACTGCACGTACAAAAACCAAGAACGTTCTGCTTGACCAAAAGCAACATAATACAACTATTATCACAGTTATAACGTCTAATCATAACCCCAAATGAAACTACATACTGGAACAAAAGCTAATCAATCAGTTTACCAGGAAATAACAGCTAAAAATCTTAAGAAGAAAAACCGTTTAGAAAGAAAAAGAGATATAAAATAATTCTGCTGTGCATTTTTCATAGGATATAATAAGATTTTATTTTAGACTGTCACTTCCTAATATTGAAAATTCTGTTGTCTTATAATACACTGGTTACTATTCATATGTACACACTTGATGTTATATCCTTGTCTCAGAGGCGACCTTCTGAATAGGCCTTCATAGGCCTCACCTGTGTGGTTAGATATGTTGGCTCCCCCCACCCTGGGAAAACAATCTTTCTATTTGCAAGAGTCAAGTTTGTTGAGATAG
>NW_007000274.1:0-623 GCF_000164805.1 Carlito syrichta | reverse complement strand
TGAGACAAGGATTCGGAGACCAGCTCCAGTGACATGGCCAGACCTCATCTCAGTGAGAGTCCCCCAAAATCGAGACAGACGTGGTCCCAGCTGATCAGGGGCTGAGGTGGGAAGACCACCTGAGCCCTGCTGGTCAAGACTGTAGGAGCCACAATTGTGCCGCTGTGCCCCAGCCTGGCCGAAGGAGAATCCAGTGACAAAATACATGCTTCTGACGTGCCCACAATGGGTCTCTATGGCTCCCCAGTGAAAGATCCTTGTTGGTGTAGGTTGATGGAGTGATCAGGAGAGGAAAGGACCCACCTTACCCCCAAAGGTGGAAGGCAGGGTGAACGGAACCTGTAATGGCCATGGCTTTGCTGGACCACCTTGATTGCTCTGTGCCAGATGACCGTTTTAGCTTGGAGCCTTCTGTTTCTGAGCCCACACACGTCTTTGCTGTGGGGCACAAGTGTGGAGGATAGAGGCAGGCTATCTGGTGGTGCGTGGGTAAATGTGCGGGAGAGATGTGCCTGGTGGTCACCTTTAAAACATCCCACAAATGACAAGCTGGAAAGTGCATTTTCATCTCCCATCCCTGGCAGGGGTGGTGGTGGTGGTGGTGGTAATTATTATAATTGGAG
>NW_007000273.1:0-646 GCF_000164805.1 Carlito syrichta | reverse complement strand
TGCTGACCATATACCCAAAGGACCATAAGCTGATCTTCCAAAAGACACTTGCACATGTATGTTTATCGTAGCTCTGTTCATACGAGCAAAAATGTGGATCCAACATAGGTGCTTATCAGCAGTGGAATAGATAAAGAAAACGTGGTCCATATATGTTATGGAATACTACACAGCCTTAAGAAAGAATAAAGTCACGTCATTTGCAAAAACATGGATGCAGCTGGAGACCATTACTTTAAGTGAATAAACACAGAGACATAAAACTGGATACCACATATTGTCACTTATAAGTGGGAGCCAAACACTGGGTACATGTGGACACAAAGATGGGAAAGACAGACATGGGGGATTCCTGAAGGGAGAGGGAAGCAGGACAAGGGGGCGAAGAGTTACCCACTGGGTGCCATGTTCAGAAGCCCAAGCCTCCCCATCTCACAATATACCCATGTAATAAATCTGCACATGCACCCTTTGAATCTAAAATTAAGAAAAAAAATTCCACATACCCAAAGATGATCACTGTTAAAAATTTTTTTCTTTTCCTTCTGAATTTTTAAAATAATTGTGAAATGTTTCAAACACAGAGAAACAGCATTTTTGTTTCTTTTTGAGAAACCAAGAATTCCAATGACAGTGGTCTCAGCTG
>NW_007000272.1:0-416 GCF_000164805.1 Carlito syrichta | reverse complement strand
CAAACCCTCATCTCTACAATAACTCAGAAAATGCGACAGGAGTGGTGACATGATTATAGCTCCAGCTCCTTGGAAGGATCACCTGAGCCCAACAGGTCGAGGTTGCAAGGATCATGAGTATGCCCCTACACTCCAGCCTGGGTGACAGAGTGACACTCCTACTCAATAGATAGATAGATAGATAGATAGATAGATAGATAGATAGATAGATAGACAGACAGACAGATAGATAGACAGAAAGCACAACTGCTTGCTGTCCTGTCCTGAGGTGTGGATTCCTCTCCAACCTGTGCTGACCATGACCTCTTATAAGTTGTTTTATTTTCCTTTTTGAGTTGGAGTCCCACTCTGTCACCCAGATTGGAATGCAGTGACATGTTCATACTCCCACAGCCTCGACCTGCTGGGCTTAGGCG
>NW_007000271.1:0-808 GCF_000164805.1 Carlito syrichta | reverse complement strand
GGGTAGTAACCTCTGGTGGTCAGCTTAATCGTGGAGGATTGGCTAGCCTGACTCGGGCTGACCTTGGTCCATTAGCTAGGGAAGTAGCAGAGACATCTGGAAACTTAGGTGATTACTCCCTGGCACCTGATTGGTTGTTGCTAAGGGGAAAGTGAGATAAGGGAAGGGGTTGAAGCTTGTAACCGGAGCTTTACAGTTTTTCCCATAACTGAAACTTTAAGCATTTACAGGTTATGCTTTAAGACAGAAAACTAAAAACCGTTGTGCTATTGTCCACAAGCCAATTACATATTTATTGGGTTATAGCATGCTCTTAAAACCTAAGTCTATGGTATACTCTATTACTGTCCTCTCAGTCCCTGTGGCTATTATTATTAACTCAGTTTAACTTGTATGAGTTTCTTCTTTTCTTCTAGAGGAGGGGGTAGGTGGGGAAGGTTATAAAGTTACAATAAGAAATGTAAAAATGTCTATTTCTATAAGCATGGTTAAACGAGACATCATATAATGAGACTGCAGGCAGAACTCCATTTTCTATACTTGGAAACTAAATTGCTTGTACCCAGTAGAGAGAGCTGACACTGTGCACAATGACAGACAACTTATTACATATATATTTGTTCCAGGGTTCAAAAGCTGTGCATTTACTGTAGTAAATGAGTGTGTGGGAGATGATCTCACAGATGCAATGAAAGTTTCCCATAATTGTATCCAGAAAGGAGTCATTTGGTTTTAAAAATCTAGAAATATTTAAAAGTTACCATTTTGGTTTTTTGATTTTCACATAAACTTTAAGTCAGAAATCTTT
>NW_007000270.1:0-914 GCF_000164805.1 Carlito syrichta | reverse complement strand
TCACCAAATCCTGTTGGAGGTTAATTATAGTACAATCACATACTATTTTAGTACTTTCTTTAGTTTAGGAACTTTTGTTTTTTTCAGTATTATATAACAGCCTTTGAGCCATTTTTCTAACAGGATTTTAACATCGCTTTAGCAAAGATCATCGTCTATTTTCCAGAATTTTCAACTACCTAAATTTTTATACTAAAGAGGAGCCGAAATAGTTACTACTTTGTAAATCTCCATCTTATTTTGGTTCATGGATATTGGGCCCCAAATTCTCTTTTTCCGTGTGCCTGATTTTAAATGCTTGGTGATAAAAAGTATCAGATTAATCGGATACTTTGTTGCATTGTACAGCATTATTTCTTAGGTAGAGAAAATACTAGGTGATTCAATGGAAATATTCTTTAGAAAATATCAATTGGGTTAAAATATGAAGGGAATATGATTTTATATATCCTTCAAATAGATAAGGGAAACATTTCTCTATGGATTGCACATCTGTAACATTTAATCAAAATTAAAAAGCAGAAAATACAGAGTGCACCAAGAAAGTGTTCTCAAATTTTAAGAATGAATAAAGCTCTATTAAATTACGATACCGTTTTATTTTCTAAAATGTTTAAGATATATTATGCTTTCTGCTTCTGAATATCATTTAGGTACACAGAACTTCAAGGTTCAGTTACCTATGAATGTTATAGATCTGGAATTTCAACAAGTTTCAATTTAGGCAGAATAAAACATTCAGAATTTATGTGAGAATTACTGAAGTTGTTAATTTTGAAGGCAGAATTATACCATGTATTTTAACGTATTAAAAGGAAAAGGAGTTATCTTTGGAGTATTATACACTACATAAAAAAAACCAATCCCTGCTTAATGAACATTTCTAGGCCCAACCCTGGATTATAATCATTTTT
>NW_007000269.1:0-896 GCF_000164805.1 Carlito syrichta | reverse complement strand
ATGCACATGAAAAAAATCAGTCCATGCATTCCTTTAACTTATTTGGTATATACTTTAAACATTTTCAACAAATGTGTGCATGGGAAGTGGTTAAGGTTTGGCAGAGAAGACAAAACATAGAACAGTGCAGTGGATAAGGGAGGCAACAGAGATTTGGGATAATTGTGAAATGTTCCCAGGGATGGTAACAATGTTTGATGAATGTGTAAAACTAGTCTAGGATAAGTAGCATTAGGATATATTTTAGGTGATGAAAAGGGGAGAGTGCAATCAAGGTTGGTAGAAAGTAATGGTCAAAGAAACACTGGGCAACAAGACTTCTTGGAGGGTTATTTTATGTGACATTGTACCAGTTACTTCAATTGTCTTTTTTAAAAAATTAGTACTTATTTATTTTACCAATATCTTGCAGTTTTCATCATATAGATCTTATGCATATTTTTCCAGATTTATATGTATTTTATTTTTAGGTGCTAATGGATAATACTATTTTTAAATTTTAAAATTGGGTACAATTCAAGGTTGGGTACATAAGTGGTCACTGCACAGGTGAAGTTTGGTCCTCACTTCTCCTGGTCTGGGATCAGGTACCCTTATTAATGTTATGTGTCTCCTCCTTTCCCTGGCAGTGATCTGCTACTGCCAATCTCTTTCATGTAATATTATAACAAATACTTAGGGTTCACTAAATATGGTACTCAATTCATTGTTTCTGTGATAGGTCACACTGAGTATGACAGAGTCTAAATCTATCAAAGTTGCTATAAAGTCCATAATTTTATCCTCTTTATGGCTGCATAATATTCTATCATGTATATGTATCACATTTTTAGAATCCAGTCCATTTTCAATGGGCAGCGTGGTTGGTTCCATGTCTTTACTATTGTGAATAATGC
>NW_007000268.1:0-631 GCF_000164805.1 Carlito syrichta | reverse complement strand
CAATTACCACCATCCTGACCACACGAAATTTTGGTATTATGACGTAACGTGAAGCAAGGGATCTTGTCGCAAAATGCCAGTTGATTCCTAGGGAACTGGATTATGGACGAAGACGTTCATAAGAAACAAATGAAATTGTAGGTCCAGATGTTGATTACAACTCTCAAAAGGACCAGAATCTTCTTGGATCTGTAGTAAGAAATTTTAGGTATCCACACAAGAAGTAGCTCTGAAAAACGGAAGAACATACAAGACCAGATTCTTCATTAAACTTTATCAAGAGGCCATATAGATTTTGACGACTGAGGTCCCCTGAACCCGCATTCCCTTCTTGTTCTCAGCAAGATGCCCTGATTTTTCCTGGCTATCTGGATTTCAAAACTTGGTCTGCAAATAGACAGATGCCCAGCTTTGTCCCAGGGACGTGGAATCCGTGATTCCTGGTTACCTTTAAAAATATGTACTACATGATTAGCAACCTCAAAACCCCAAGGCCATATAAAGTAGATGCACAAACGGAAGTTTTAGGATTACAGGGTACATCTTAAGACAAGAGTTACACACAAGTATGGCGAGATGATGCCTTAGTCCTGTAATCTGGCTTTAGTTGCTCTGAGAAACCCAACTGAAG
>NW_007000267.1:0-1235 GCF_000164805.1 Carlito syrichta | reverse complement strand
TCAGAGACATAAAGTGATTGGTACCCAAATTGCACAATATAATTAGGTAATAGAACTTATGGTGCCAACTCTGTCTACACATAAATCTTTTCCCATAAACTTCCAAAAATCTTTTTCCTTCGATCTGTTATTTTTCATGTTTCTTTATGGGTTTTGGCTAGAGGCATAAGTTGGACAAAACAGAAGACAACAATGTAGGCTCCAATTCAAAAAACTGAGAAAAAATAGACCTGAAAATACTGTATTAAAGTCAAGAGGAAAAATAACCAGGTAAACTGCCTTTTGCTCCTCTTTGCTGGTCTTAACTATTGCTTAGTCTGTGGCTCACTTAAATATGTGATTGCAACTGAAGCCCTACACCGATAGACTTCTGTTATCAAATATCAGCATTTTACTGTATCAATAATAGATAAGGAAAAGGCAAAAAAGCAATCAAAATATTACACTGGTCAAATGCATGGGCTTCTTGCTGAGATTTTTTGTCTTCTATGTTTATCTATCTATTTATCTATCTGTCCATCTATCTATATTAATTTGTAATTTCAGTTCCTAATTCATTTTAAGATGATTTTGAGGTGACCACTGTTAAATTTTACATTTAAAAAAAAAAGTATGACTTACACTGTCATTCTTTTTTTTTTTTTTTTTTTTTTCATTAATCAGTAGTTTTTATTATGGTTTTGTGGGGTACAGTTAAGGGTAGGTGTACAATGACGTTTCATTCAGGCACCCTGTAGATAAGAAGTGTTTTCCCATCCCCCGACAGATATTTGCTACTGTTAATCCCATCCCCCTCCCCCCCGTAGTTTCCCAGTACCATCCGTCATTTTCTCATAGTATTGCATTGGATGTTCAAGGTCCATTATATGAGTGAGAACATGTGATATTCGGATTTTTGTTTTTGTGAGAGGTCACTCAGTATTATAGACTCTAGTTCCATCCAGGTTGCAGCGAAATTCATGATTTTGTTCTTTTTTATGGCTGCGTAGTATTCCATCGTGTATATGTACCACATTTTTTTAATCCAGTCCTCTTTTGATGGGCAGCATGGTTGTTTCCAGGTTCTTGCTATTGTGAACAATGCTGCGATAAACATACGTGTGCAGGTATCTTTTTTATAGAGTGATTTGTGTTCTTCAGGGTATATTCCCAGTAGGGGGATTGCAGGATCATATGGAAGGTCAGTTTTTAGAGCTTTCAGGAATCGCCACACTGCTTCCACAGAGGTTGCACTA
>NW_007000266.1:0-786 GCF_000164805.1 Carlito syrichta | reverse complement strand
TAACAAAAGTTTAGTTAGACTGAGAAAAAACAGAGGACTCAAATAAAATCAGAAATGAAACAGAAGGTATTACAACCAATAACAGAAAATCAAAAGATCATAAGAGACTAAAATGAACAATTATACCTAAACAAATAGGAAAATCTATAGGAAATTGATAATTTCCTTAATTCCTTGATGTATGCAATGAATCAAGATGAAATTATGAAGGAATAGAAAACCCTAACAGACCAATCCAATAAAGGTCATAGATAAAATCATACTCAGCGGGGAAAAGTTGAGAGCTTTTGCTCTGAGATCCAGAGCAAGACAAGAATGCCCACTCTCATCACTTCTGTTCAATATGGTACTGGAAATCCTAACCAAAGCAATTAGGGAATAGAAAGAAAGGTAAGGAAGAAGTTAAACTGTCTCTATTTACAGATTACATGTTTTTATATCTTAAAAGATGCTACCAAAAAAGCTTCCTAAAGCACCACCAAAAATCTGCTAAACAAACTCATTAAAGTTGCAAGACAAAAAATAAACATATAAAACTCAACAAACCATATAAAAAATTAAGAACACAATCTTAGAAAGCAAGAAAAATATCCCATTTACCATAGCTACAAAAAATTATGAATAAATTTAACTAAATTAAGTAGAAGAACTATACACTGAAAACTACAAAATATTGATGAAAAAAATTAAGACACAAATAAATGGAATGACATCTGATCTGCTAGTCAAGAAATGAAAGAATTACTATTGCTAAAATGTTCATACTACCAAAAGTGATCTACAGAT
>NW_007000265.1:0-1095 GCF_000164805.1 Carlito syrichta | reverse complement strand
GCTTGTTTTCTCCTTGTAAGTGCATGTTTCCTTCCAGAATCTAACACCACAGATACTCTAAAATAAAAATGGCATGGTACTTTGGTAATTATTCAAGATTTAAAGAACTTAATGGGAAAAAATAATTCATGGGGCAGCATGTTTAAAAGTGGACACAGGTAGATTTTGATAGGTGTGTGATTCAGAATGAAACAATATAATTGGCAGCACTTACCATATTATAGATTTATGCTGGACTTTGCCATCGTTATGCATTAGTGTTATCTCAACTGCTTGCTATTTAATAACCTTGTATTATGTCATTATATTTCATTTACAGGCAGCAACTTAAAAAAGGCAAATATGATTTCCTTACATTAGCATCAAAACTATAATGGACAATGTGTCTTACAGTTTGAATTACATTTGCATTGTTAGTTAAATAAACTTAGATATTGCTGTTTCATCTCTTAAAGTATGAAATTAAGTAGAAATGTTCTGAAAAATAATCAAATGAGAACTGAAGTCCAGATACAAATGACAAATTTCTGCCATATAAATTAAGATACAATTTGTAAAGAAAATCAGAAATGGCTGTAATTTGTTTTTTTTTTTGAGTTGGATTCTCACTCTGTCACCCAGACTGGAGTGCAGTGGCATGCTCCCGGCCACCGCAGCCTCGACCTGCTGGGCTCCGGCGATCCTTCTGCCTCAGCATTCCAAGTAGCTGGAACTACAGGTGCGTGCTACCATGCCTGGATAATTTTTTGACTTATTGTAGAGATGAGGTCTTGCCAAGTTGCCCAGGCGGTTCTCAAACCTGCAGGCTCAGGCAATCCACTCACCTCAGCCTCCCAAAGTGTGGGATTACAGGCTGAGCCACCGAGCCCAGCTTGTAATTTCCATTATACAATGAGAATCCATTTCTCAAGATTATTGTTATATTCAAACTATTCAATGTTGTCATAGGTTTGTTGTTTCCTTGTTTGTTATACTGCATTGTTTTTACTTTCTGGTAATACAGTATGCAATTTAAAAAATATATTTAAGCCAACATGTGGAATAAGATATTCTGTTGTCAGCTAGTCTACTAAGTCATGGTATTTACAACACCAG
>NW_007000264.1:0-686 GCF_000164805.1 Carlito syrichta | reverse complement strand
TATTTTCTTACCTCACTAGCTTTGCACAGGCTGCTCTCAAACTGCCCAACTCGGGCCAACTTCTTGGCCTGGGCCTCCCAAACTGATGTCATCACAGACTTTCTGTTTTTTCGACATCCTGGTCTTCCTGCCTGGTCATGAACTCTAGGCCAGAGGTGATCCTCCTACCGAGGTCTGCACTCACCCAAGGTTTTCTGGGTTTTGCTTGGGGTTGAGGTGGGGGATTGATATGGTGTCCTGCTTGGTTTCAAGCTTCTGGGCTTAGGTCATCTTCCCATCTCGGAATCCCCAAGTGCTGAGGAGATAGGTTTGAGTCACCTGGCCATCCTCCCCATGAAGACTTGAGAGTCACACCATCTCTTAGGAAGGAAGTCCCTTGGGGGTGTGAGCGGGTCCACCATGAGGAACGAGGTGGGTGGAAGGCTGGGTGCCCCGGTGGAGACATGCCCTTGACCCAGGCACTGTCCTGGGTCAGGCTTGGCAGATGATCCCAGCTGCACGCTCTGGGGTACTGGGTCATCTGAAGGAAATGGGCCTCGTGGTGGGGCCCAAAGAGGTTTGTGAAGGCTGGGCGTGGGGGTTCACTCTTGTTACCCTGGCACTTTGGGAGGCTGAGGCAAGAAGACGGCCTGAGACCCTGGGTTCGAGACAAGCCTGCACACTTTGGCAAAACCTTGTCTCTACAA
>NW_007000263.1:0-4962 GCF_000164805.1 Carlito syrichta | reverse complement strand
TAAGTTTCCCACCACTGTCAGTCCTTTTTTTATAGTATTATGGTAGATGTTCAAGGTCCACTATATGAGTGAGAACATGTGGTACCCAGATCTTTGTTTCTGTGACAGATCACTCAGTATTATAGACTCTAGTTCCATCCAGGTTGCTGCGAAAATCATGATTTTGTTCTTTTTTATGGCTGCATAGTATTCCATCATGTATATGTACCAAATTTTTTTATTCCAGTCCTTTTTTGATGGACAGCATGGTTGGTTCCAGGTTCTTGCTATTGTGAACAATGCTGCGATAAACATACGTGTTTATAGAGTTTTTATAGAGTGATTTGAGTTCTTCAGGGTATATTCCCAGCAGGGGGATTGCAGGGTCATATGTGAGGTCGATATTTAGAGCTTTTAGGAATCGCCACACTGCTTTCCATAGAGGTTGCACTAGTTTGCACTCCCACCGAAAGTGTAGAAGTGTTCCCTTTTCCCCACACCCTCTCCAGCAACTGTTATTTTTTGAAATATGGATAATTGCCATTCTGACTGTAGTTAGGTGGTATCTCAGTGTGGTTTTGATTTGCATCTCCTTAATGATTAGTGAGGTTGAACATTTCTTCATGTGTCTGTTGGCTGCTCGGATGTCTTCCTCTGAGAAGTGTCTGCTCATATTTTTTGCCCACTTTACAATGGGGTTGTTTGTTTTTTTCCTCTCACGATGTTTGAGTTCCTTGTAGATCCACAATGTTAAGCCTTTGTTGGACCTGGAGTTGGCAAATACTTTTTCCCAGTCTGTGGGGCGGTCTCCTTGATCTCTTGATGGTTTCTTTGGCTTTCCAGAAGCTTGTCAGTTTAATGACGTCCCACTTGTCTAACTTGTCTCTTATGGCCTGTGAGTTTTAGGTTTTGTTTAGGAATTGGATGCCAGTTCCAATTTCCATAAGGGCGTGTCCTGCATTTTCTAAGGTTCTTATGGTTTGAGGTTTTACATTTAGGTCTCTGATCCATTTATAGTTAATTTCTGTGTATGGGAACAGATAGGGGCCTTGTTTGAGTCTTCTGCATGTGGTCAGCCAGTTTTCCCAGCACCATTTACTGAATTGGTTTTCCTCTCCCAGTGGTAGGTGGTGGAGGCTTTGTCGAAGATGAGTTGGTTGAGAAATTGAGGTTTAGCTTCTGGAATCTCAATTCTGTTCCATTGGTCTTTATGCCTGTTTTTGTACCAATACCAAGCTGTTTTGATGATTGTAGCTTTACAGTAAAGTTTGAAGTCGGTAATGTGATACCATCTGCTTTGTTTTTTTTGCTGAGGATTGTTCTGGCTATTCTTGGTTGTTTGTGTTTCCAAATGAATTCTTGTTTTGTTTTTTCTAGGTCTGAGAAGATTGCTGCTGTTAATTTGATGGGTATTGCATTAAATCTGTAGATTGCCTTAGGTAGGATGGACATCTTCACAATGTTGATTCTTCCAATCCATGAGCATGAGATATTTTTTCACTTGTTTGTGTCATCTTTGATTTCTTTGAGTAGTGTTTTGTAGTTTTCATTGTAAAGGTCTTCCATGTCTCTGGTTAGGAAGATGTCAAAGTATTTCATTTTTTTTGTGGCTATTGTGAATGGAATTGTGCTTTTTATTTGGGTTTCTGTTTATTATTGGTGTAAAGAAATGAGATTGTCTTTTGTACATTTATTTTACATCCTGAGACTTTGCCAAAGTCCTTTATCAGTGTAAGGAGGTTTTTGACAGATTCTCTTGGGTTTCAAGGTACACAATCATGTCATCTGCAAAGAGAGATAACTTGACTTCCTCTTCTCTGATTGGATACCCCTGATTGCCTTCTCTTCTATGATTGCTCTAGTCAGGACTTCCAATACTATATTGAACAGGAGAAGAGAGAGTGGGCATCCTTGTCTTGTTCCAGTTTTCAGGGGAAACGGTTCCAATTTTTGTCCGTTTAGGAGTATGTTGGTTTTGGGTTTCTCGTAGATGGCTTTTACTATTTTGAGGTATGTTCCCAGTAAGCCTAGATGTTCGAGGGTTTTTATCAAGAAGGGGTGCTGGATTTTATCAAAAGCTTTTTCTACATCTAATGATATAATCATGTGGTTTTTGTTTTGACATCTGTTGATGTATTTAATTACATTTATGGTTTTACGAATGTTGAACCAAACTTGCATCCCAGGTATGAAGCCTACTTGGTCATGGTGGATGATTTTTGAGATGTGTTGTTGAATCTGGTTTGCTAGGATCTTCTTGAGAATATTAGTATCTATGTTCATCAAAGATATTGGCCTGTAGTTCTCTTTCTTTGTTGGGTCTTTACTTAGCTTGGGTGTCAATGTGATGTTAGCTTTGTAAATGATTTGGGGAGAGTTACATCTTTTTCATCGCCTGGAATACCTTCAGTAGGATTGGTATCAGCTCCTCCTAAATGTCTGTAGAATTCTGCTGGAAAGCCATCTGGACCTGGGCTTTTATTTGTAGGTAGCTTTCTTATTACGTAGTCAATTTCCTTGATTGTCATTGGTCTATTTAGGGTCTCAATTTCTTCTTGTTTCAACCTAGGCAGGTCGTGTGATGTCAGAAAGTCCTCCATTTCCTAAAGGTTTTCAAGTTTGTTTCCATACAAGTGTACGTAGTAGTCTCTAATGATTTTTTGTATTTCTTCAGGGTCACATGTGACTTCATCCTTTGTGTTTCTGATTGTGTTTATTTGGGCTTTTTCTCTCTTTTTCTTGGTCAGTCTAGCTAGGGGACCACTGATCTTGTTTATCTTTTCAAAGAACCAGCTTTTTGTTTCATTGATTTTTTTGTATTATCTTATTGTCTTCTGTGTTTTGGATTGGGGCTTTTATTTTGATGATCTGGATTCTTCTGCTGAAATTATTGTTTTAATGGTCTTGCTTTTCCAGTTTCCTTAGGTGGCTTGTTAGGCTATTAATTTGTGATCCTTCCATTTTCTTCATGTGCGTTTGTAGGGATATAATTTGCCCTCTTACTACAGCTTTCATGGTATCCCAGAGATTTTGGTAAGATGTTTCTTCGTTTTCATTTGTTTCCACGTAACTTTTAATCTCTGTTTTGATTTCATCATTGACCCAGAAGTTGTTCAGCATCATACTGTTTAGTGTCCATGTCTTTGTGGGTTTTGGGGGGACCCTGTTGGTGTTCATGTATATTTTTTATTCCACTGTGGTCCAAGAAGTTACATGGTAAAATTTCACTTCTTTTAAATTTGCTTATATTTGATTTGTGGCCAAGTATGTGGTTGATCTTTGAGTAAGTCCATGTGGTGATGAGTAGAATGCATATTCTGTGGTCTTTGGATGGAGTGTTCTGTAGGTATCAATTAAGTCCATTTGGTCAAGAGTCACGTTGAGGTTTGGGATCTCGATGCTGATTTTTTGTCTTGATGATCTGTCTAGGATTGTGAGTGGGGTGTTGAAGTCCCCAGTTATGATGGTGTTGGAGTCGATATCTTTTTTTAGTTTACCTAGAAGCTGCTTTATGAAAGTTGACATTCCTATGTTGGGTGCATATATGTTTAAGATGGATATTTCTTGTTGATGGATTGAACCTTTTATCATTATGTAGTGGCCTTCTGTATCTTTTTAAATTTTTAATAGCTTGAAGGGTATTTAGTAATTAAGATTACTACTCCTCCTTTATTTTGTGTTCTGTTCACCTGAAAGTTTGTTTCCCATCTTCTTACTTTGAGTCTGCGTGTCCTTTCTAGTGAGGCGAGTCTCTTGAAGGCAATAAATTATTGCCTGCTCATATTTTATCCATTTTGTCATTCTATGTCTTTTCAGGGGTGCATTTATACTGTTCACCTTCAAGTTAATTATTGAAATGTGAGAGTTGATCCCTATCATAACGTTCTTACAGAGTTGTTTTCTTCCTGTTTGTGTGTTGTCTTTCTTTTGGTTTTAGAGTTGGTTCATGTGCCTGTACTCTTTTGCCTGTACTCTTGTGAACAACGTTGTTCTTTTTTCCTTTTTTTCTGTGTTCAATACTTTCTTAAGTGTTTCTTGTAGAGGTGGTCTGGTGGCAGCATAGGTTCTTAGGGATCGGATATCGGAAAAGATTTCAATTCTCCCTCAGTAATGAAACTTACCTTGGCTGGGTAGGTTATTCTTGGTTGAAATTGTTTATCTTTTAGAACTTAGAAGATAGGGCTCCAGGCTCTCCTGGCCCAGAGGGTTTTTGTAAATAAATCTGCTGCTATTCTAATTGGTCTTCCCTGGTCGGTAGTCTGGCCTTTTTCTCTTGCTGCCTTTAGGATTTTTTCTTTTATAGTTACTTTGCTTAGGCGAATTATTTTGTGTCTGGGAGTTGGTCTTCTCATTTGCTGTCTTGCAGGAGTTCTCTGAATCTCTTGTGCTTGAATTTTTGTATCACTGATGAGATGAAGAAAGTTTTTTTGAATGATTTCATGAAATGTTTGTTCCAGTGTGACGTCTGACTCTCTCTCTGCCTCAGGATGGCCAATTACTCTTAGACTGGGTCTCTTGAAGTAATCATTCATCTCCTGAAGGTTTTGTTCTGACCTTTTAAGCTTCTTTTCTATGTTTTTGACTGTTTGGGTTAGTTCTGTGTTTTAGTCTTCAAGCTCTGAGATTCTTTCTTCTGCTTGGCTAATTCTGCTTTCCATGCTTATTATTTTGTTATTTATTTCCATCACAGTATTCTTTACTGCTGTTATTTCTGTCATTATCTCCTTCCTATTTTCCTCTTGTTTCTCCTCAATTTTTAAAATTCTCTCTATTAATGTTTTGATGTCTGGGTTTGTTGCATGTGACCAGTCATTCCGGGGGCTCTTCATTGTTTATGTTCCGAAGTCTGTTTTCTCAGTGTCTGACCTCCCAGGGGTCTGTGTGAGCCCTATCTTCTTCTTTTGGTTTTTCTTCATTTGTGTAGATTTTCCTCCCTACTTTTCCCTTTCCCTCCACTTCCCCGTCTTCTTTAATTCTGTTTTT
>NW_007000262.1:0-712 GCF_000164805.1 Carlito syrichta | reverse complement strand
TGATATCCAGCTGTCTTAAATAACTAGGTAATTATGTAGCCTGCTGGTTTGCCAGCTGATTTAACTATCCATCTCCTTAGCTAATCAGATCCCTAGTGAGATAACTTAACTAGGCTACTTAACTAGCTAGCTGAATAGCTAGCCAGCTGACTTAACTAGCTGGCTTCCAAGGAAGGTAAATGGCTAGCCAGTTGACTTAAATCCTGACATAACTAGATAGCAAGCTGACAACTAGTTTATTTAACCAGGTAGCTACCTAGCTAGAAAGTTGGACTAACTAGTTGTCTTAACCATCTAGCTACCTAGCTGGGGGGGGTAGAAAAAACCAGCAGCCAAAACTATCTGACTTAACTAGTTACCCAGCTGACATAACTAGCTGACTTATAAAACTAGTTTCCTAGACAGCCTGCTTACTTAACTAGCTGAAATAACTAGTAGGCCAGATGGCTAGCCATCTAAATTAGCAGATTTTTAACTAGCTAACCCCCTGGATAGCCAACTCACTTAATTAGTTGACTTCACTACCTAGCCTCCTGGTTGCCAGCTTATTTAAATAACTGTCTTAACCAGCTACTCAACTGGCTACCCAGCTGACTTAACTAGCTGGCTCCCTATCTAATCACCTGGCTAGCCGATAACTTACCTGGCAGACCTAAGCTAGATAGGTGCCTGGCCAGCTAATTAATCTATCTAGCTATCTACCTAACCAGAA
>NW_007000261.1:0-917 GCF_000164805.1 Carlito syrichta | reverse complement strand
AAGGCAGCCAGTTAAATTAGTTGGCTAACCAGCCATCTATCTAGCTAGTGACCTAGTTAAGTCAATTGGCTAGCCACCTGGCTAGCTAATCAAGTCAGCTATTAAGTCAGCTGGCTATTCAGGTTGCTAGAGAGGTAGAGAGCTAGTTAAGTCAGCTGGTAGACAGATGGATAACTAGTTAAGCCAGCTAGTTTACTCACCTGTCTGGATAGCTGCCTATCTCATTAATCAACTAGTTAAGTCAGCTGGTTAGCCACCTGGTTAGCTAGTGATTCCAGCTAGTTAAGTCAGCTGGCTAGCCAGCTGGCTAACTAGTTAAGTCAGCTGGTTGAGTCAACTGGCTATCCAGCTGGCTACCTGGTAAGGTCAGCTAGTTAGTTCAAGTGGCTAGCCAACTGGTTAACTAGGTAGTTAGCTAGTTAATTCAGCTGGCTAGCCACCTGGTAACCTAGTGATGTCAACTAATTAAGTCAGCTTGCTAGAAAGATGGCTAACTAGTTAAGTCAGCTAGTTGAGTCTGCAGTCTAGCCAGCTGGTTAGCTGGTTAAGTCAGTTTGTTAACTCAAGTGGCTAGGCAACTGATTAGCTAGGTAGCTAGCTGGTTAAGTCAGATGGCTAGCCAGCTGGTTAGCTGAATAAGTCAGCTAATTAAGACAGCTGGCTAGTCAACTGACTAGGTAGGTAGCTATCTAATTCAGTCAACCGGCTAGCCTGCTGGCTAGCTAGTTAAGTCAGCAAGTTAAGTGAGCAGGCTAGCCAGTTGGCTAGCTAGGTGGCTAGCTAGTTAAGCCAGCTGACTAGCAACATGGCTATCTAGTTAAGTAAGATAGTTAAGTTAGTTGGTTAGCCGGCTGGTTAACTAGCTGACTGGCAAGTTAAGTCGGCTGGTTAGCAGGCAGGTCAGTCAGCTGACTAGG
>NW_007000260.1:0-686 GCF_000164805.1 Carlito syrichta | reverse complement strand
CAGGATACTATGGTAATACAAACCTTTGAGTACGTATACATATCAGGGTTTTTAGAAGGATATAGACATTATCATTATGAATACTTAGGCCATGTCTGTTCTTTGAGCTAATATCATGATTTTCATAATATCTGCTGATTAAACAAATGAATCAATGAACCACATACCCACTTCATGTCTATGACCTTGATCTCATTTTCTAGGAACTGCAAACATAGAAGAGGACCATCCAAGACCTGGGTGCTCTTGGTATTTTGATGGGCATGCCTATGAGACAAAACAACAATCAACGGAATCAGAACATCTTACCTGTAACTCCTATCTGTATTTTTTTGCCAGTGCTGGTAAGGAAAAAGGCAGATCAGCAAATTCTAGATAGATCAATGCAGTGGGTATCAAACCCTGCTTACAGAAATTCAACTCAGCATCTCTTCTTAGCCACTGTGAAGGTTTACTCTAGACCCAGTTATAACCTTCCCCTTTTCTACTCTTCTCTGTTCTTGTGCCATAAAAAGGAACTCATCTAATAACTTTCATTTTCACTTTGTGGAGAAGGGAGAAAACTCTGTAGATAGATTTTGGGGAAAATAATGTCATCTATAGTGGGGGTGAAGAAGTGGTGAGGCCATTGACTCAAACAAGCAACTCTGCACTCAGGAAATGAAGCAAATTACGTTCATAGGACC
>NW_007000259.1:0-699 GCF_000164805.1 Carlito syrichta | reverse complement strand
GGAGTTCAGGATGACATGTATCAGTTTATTCCACAGATGCAATTTTCCTATATTAGAAGGAAAAATTATCAATTGCACAGTTACACATATCTGACCACAATTTTTTTTTTTACTTTTATTGGAAGCATCAACATGATTTCTGGACAGAAAAGTATAGAAAAAGGGATTGTAAAACTAATGGAAATGCTTGAAATGTGGCAAACACTGTAAGGAAAATTAATGCCTTAAGTAAATTTCATTAAACATCATTTTCTTACCCACCACTCATCCTCCCAAAACATCAGGCTTAGATTTAGAAGGTCTTAATCATGTTTGATGTGGCAATTATAATGCTTATTAAAATGGGTTGCTATCACGGTAATTACCCTATTAATGAAATTTAGAATGGGATTTTTCAGTTTTTTGAATGTCACAGATAAAGAGTGCTCATCATCAGTTTTATTTACCAGTAGGACACACAACCTAACAGTCATTTCCTATTAGAGTTCCTATTAAAATACTCTAATACTATTAGAGTTCCTAATAAAAGAGCCTAGTTCAAAGACTCTATTTCATACCTGTTTGTGATTTCTTATTTGGAAGACATTAGAGAAAAATTACTTTTAGATCAGTTTCTTTAGAAACTGATTATTATCCGTTGACAAGAGGTCAAATGCACCCTCTTAAAATGTATTCACAGAACACCTACTGGAATCCTTG
>NW_007000258.1:0-782 GCF_000164805.1 Carlito syrichta | reverse complement strand
CTCAAACAGGAAAACTTTATTCTTTGGGGTCTTACCATGTGAGTTAATTGCCTTTGTTCTGTCGTGTCTCATAGCTACCTTCACTCACATGAAATATGCATGTTCTTGAGGAGATAGGTCAAAAGCAAAACAAACAAGACTCTACAGAGTGTAACACTAAAAATTATCTTCCTCTGACCTCAGTGCTCAACCAATGTACTTGAATTATCTCTCAGATGATAGACTCTGATAGGAAAGTGTGTTTTCCTCCTATCGTATATTACTGAAACATGGCAGGTTGTGCCTTTAAACTTTTTTGTGTGTGTTGGAGTCTCACTGTCACCCAGACTGGAGTGCAGTGGTCGCTCCCGGCCACCACAGCCTCGATCTGCTGGACTCCGGCGATCCTTCTGTTTCAGCCTTCCGAGTAGCCGGAATTACAGGCGTGCGCTACCACACCCGGCTGATTTTTTTGATTTATTGTAGAGATGAGGTCTCTGTCCAGGTGGTTCTCGAACCCGCGGGCTCAGGCAATTCACTCACCTCAGCCTCCCAAAGGCGTGGGATTACAGGCTGAGCCACTGAGCCCGGCTGTGCCCTTCAACTTTTAACAGTCGCAGTCCTGAGAAAAGCCATCGCACTCTATCCTGACCAATCATCCTACTCTCCTCAATGCTCTCAGGACATTAAGAGGCACACACAAAAAAAAATTAATAGTTTATATAATCATTCTTTGAAGTCAAGACTATTGTTTCAAATCCTCTTTCTGTCATTTCTGTCACTTGTTGGTTGTGTGTCTTTTA
>NW_007000257.1:0-659 GCF_000164805.1 Carlito syrichta | reverse complement strand
ATATAGAGCCATTATCTTCAATAGGCTTTTACAATGTTTGGGATCATGCAAGCGTTAAGGTACCCATTTACAATAAAGGTTAAGCATCACTATGCTTGAAATATATTGAATTTTTCCCATCACAGGGATTTTTCATTCAAGTCATACGCTCCCTTATTGTGAACCGAACACCAGCCATTCTACTTCTCTCTTTCTTTTCTGTCTTCACGCTCAGATTTCTATGACTTCCTAAGACACGACAGTTCAGTCCATGCCATAACCACACTCCCCACATGGCTTTATGTATCTAAAGACTCAGTTAGGGGAGGGTGATCAACATGGCCGACTAGAAGCAGCTAGTATGCACCTCACTCACAGAGAGGAACCAAAATAGGGAGAGAATTTCTTTCTTTCTTTCTTTCCTTCTTTCTTTCTCTCTCTCTCTTTATTTACTTTTATTTTTAATAGTGGAGGTGAGATCTCACCAATTTCCCAGGCTGGTCTTGAACCCATGGGCTCAGGCAATCCTCTCGCCTCTGCCTCCCAAAGTGCTGAGATGACAGGCTTGAGCCACCAAGCCCTGCGGGAAAGAATTTCAATACTCCAAGCAGGACAAGCAAGAACACACCCCAGTATTCACCCAAGAAAAGAAAGGACCTATGGAAGGCAGAAAGGAATGA
>NW_007000256.1:0-626 GCF_000164805.1 Carlito syrichta | reverse complement strand
TAGGGGTCCTATTTCAATCTTCTACATGTGGTCAGTTGGTTCTCTCAGCACCATTTACTGAATAGGTTCTCCCCTCCTCAGTGGTTGTTGTTGGAGACTTTGTCAAAGATGAGTTGGTTGAGGAATTGAGGCTTTACTTCCAGAAACTCTATCCTGTTCCATTGGTCTACATGCCTGTTCTTGTACCAACACCAGGCTGTTTTGATTACTGTAGCCTTGTAGAAAAGTTTGAAGTCTGGAAGTGTGATACCTCCTGCTTTGTTTATTCTGCTAAGGATTGTTTTGGCTATTCGTGGTCATTTGGGTTTCCATATGAATTTCTGTATTGTCATTTCCAGGTCTGAGAAGAATGATGTTGGTAACTTAATGGGTATTGTGTTGAATTTATAGATTGCTTTGGTAGGATGGACATTTTAACAATGTTGATTCTTCTTATCCATGAGCATGGAATATTTTTCCATTTGTTTGTGTCGTCTTGGATTTCTTTGAGCAGTGTTTTTTAGTTCTCACTGTACAGGTCTTTCACTTCTCTGATTAGGAAGATGCTGAGGTATTTAAATTTTTTTGTAGCTATTGTGAATGGGATTGTGCTTTAAATTTAGGTCTCTACCTGTTTGTTGTTGGTG
>NW_007000255.1:0-711 GCF_000164805.1 Carlito syrichta | reverse complement strand
TAAGTCAACTGGCTAGAGTGTTGGGTAGCTAGTTACGTCATTTAGTAAGTCAGCTCTCTAGCCACCTTGGCTAACTATATAGCAAGCAAGTTAATTCAGCTGACTGGTAAGCAGGCCAGCTATTTAAGTCAGCTATTAAGTGAGCTGGGTAGCCAAGTGGCTGGCTATGTAGGGAGGTAGTTAAGTCATTTGGCTAGCCAGCTGGCTAGCTAATTAAGTCAGCACATTAGATCAGCTGGCTAACCAGCTAGCTAGTTAGGTAGACAGCTAGTTAAGTTAGCTGGCTAGCCTGATGGCTAAGTATTTAAGTCAGCTAGTTGAGTCAGCTGGCTAGCCAGCTGGCTAGATGGTTAAGTCAACTAGTTAAGTAAGTTGGTAAGGCAGCTGGCTTGCTTGGTAGCATGATAGTTAAGTCAGATGGCTAGCCAGCTGGCTAGCCAGTTAAGTCAACTGATTAAGCCAGCTGGCTTCACAGCTGGCTAGCTAGGTCGCTAACTACTTAAGTCAGCTTGCTAGCCAGCAGGCTAGCTGGTTATGTCAGCTAGTTAATTCAGCTGGCCAACCAGATGGCTATCTAGTTAAGTCATCTAGTTAATTCAGCTGTCACACCATCGGCTAGCTGGTTAAGTCAGCTAGTTAAGTCAGCTGGCCAGGCAACTGAATAGCTAGGCAGCTAGCTAGTTAAGTCCGCTAATTAAGTCTGCTGGGTAG
>NW_007000254.1:0-3600 GCF_000164805.1 Carlito syrichta | reverse complement strand
CACACAGCAGTATCTCAGACCAGGTTTGTGGTCTCCCTACATCCAATCACCCTTTCCAGGAATCTCAGCAGACTACCAGGCATGGCACCCTGGAAGGGCTGCCCCTTCCTCCTAGTGATAGTGGCCTCTGCAAGAATACCAGGCAACCTGCTGAGTCCCAGGCAGTAACTGATGGAAATCCTTCCTGTAAGGACCATGGCATGAATGATGCTTGACTGTGCTTCTGCCTTCCCTACCCCCTCCCAGGTCCATCATCAAGCCCTTTTCACCCTTCTTCTGACCTCCCAGCTCTTTCACCCCCCCTTGAAGTTCAGGTCTGGGTGGGAGCTATCAGATACATTCACTCTGCAGCCTCCTCCCTCAATGATCACCCTGCAACCTCTCATCTCCTTGCCTCTCCCCACCCCATTCACATTGTTACTCAAGTTTCCTAGATGCTAAACCTGCATAGTGTCATAAAAGAAGAGGGTCAGGTCCCCACAGCGAACCAAAGAACAGCCTTTCCAGGTACCTTGGGACAGTAACTCTTTGGTTCTTCACCCAATTTAAATAGTCCTTGTCTTTCCCCCTCTTCCACTAGTTAAGCAAGAAGAAAGCTGTGGTGAAGAGTCAGTGGGGTGGCTGGTGCCTAGGGTTGTAAACAGTATGAAGCCTGCAGTATTGTGCTTGTCACCTAGGAAGAGTACCCAAAGGTGAAGGCCGATTAGTGTGCAGGGCCCCATCTTTCATTCTATAATTTATGAATACCTAAAATTCAAGATTTTTCAAATTTATAAAATGGCTGATTACATGAAAACCACCTCAGAGAGACATACAAAACCAGAATAACCGGGGTGGAGACCGGATTATCAGGAAAAAAAATAGTTGTGGAGGCTCAAATGTTGGTGACATTACGCAGGCAATTATCATGAATGTTCGGTTGAAAGGTGTAAACTAGTACTAGTGTGAGAGCTGTGGAATCCCCTCACACCACACTCTAGTGACTTTCCTTCCAGGAATCCACAAGTTCTCAGGCTGACAGTGCCAGTCGATAGCCAAATGACTCTGAAATGTGCAGCATTAATGATTGAAAAATACACACGAGGTTTATCCCGACATAATTCTCCAGTCTCCAATAAGGACTTTTGTATAATCTTAAACATCACGAGAATAAAATAATTATTTAACATTGCAGAACACTTCTGCCAGCATTATTTTATTCTGTAAATAAATCCATTTAGTCAGCAAAGTTAACATGCAAGCAAATAGTTTTGGGATACTACAGTCAGGTAAGGAAAAATAAACGAATATAATGTGTATATCTTGAGACTCTTTTGAAAGCCATAACACAGAGGAAAAAGGACAGTACATCACCAGCATTCAATTGTGTCAGCATATCAGGAATGCCTGGCTTACCCATGAACTCCTCATCAGTATAATTGTTCTGGATTAAAGAACAATGTATGAAAATGAATTGGCTCTCTCTCAGGGAGAGAACTTCTCAGGGAACCACAAAGACAAGAGGAGAGAAAAATTCCAGGATGGTAGAACAGGTCAATCCCTTGATATCAACATCTTCGTTGACCAAAGATTGATTTTTCTTGAATGTGTGGACTTGAGACATTGTTGTCTTTCCTGTAGATAGTGTATGCCTGATGTGAATATTAACCACATGATTCTAAAGAAGATAAAGGGCCCCCTCAAATTCCCCAAGTGGTTTTGGACTTACTGTGTGATTTAATATCCCAATGCATCTGGGAGTCACCAGGGAGGGCCTCATGATTGGTTTCTAAGACACCTTACTTGGGGTCACGATTCAGAGTAATCTCTGTGTTCAGTAAAGGAAATTCTTTAGTTTAAGAATTTGTGCTATTCACATACCATGTCATGAAGGATCACCCCACACTAGGGCACAGATTTTCATGGATGGTGAAAGAGAGGAATATGTTGTGAAACCCCACACAGGAACTTTCACTGCAGGAATGGTAATTGCCAGAAGAAGGTGCTCAAGATCCACCCAGCACAGGCTCAGCCGTGGAACAGATGCAAAGAAGGCTGGGGAAAGGATGCTTGGGGAAATTCATCACAAAGCCTGAGAATTCTTTATTCCAAAACAGAAGTGTTATAAAAGTTAAATAAATAACTTATCAAGTGTCGGAGACCTGCTCCGATCTTTGAGGGGCCTTGGACCCGCACCGGAGAGTCAAGACAGCAAGAAGAGATCACTCGGAGGCAGTTCTTCTGGGATCAGTCTGATCAGGACTGAGTCCAATTTTATTCAAACTTTTTCCAGCTTATATACCATTTTCTATATCCTCTGGCAGTATAACAAATACCTGCTGGGGGCTTACAGGTCTCATGATGCATAACATACTTCACAAAACATTTTTGCTTAAGATAACAATTGACAATGAAAATTCCATGATGCATATCGTGCTTCTCAAAGCTTACATCAAGATAAGAAGTGTATGATTTCAGTAATAGTTTTGCTAACTGTTTTCTATAATATTTAATGATTAATCTATATATTATAAGCTATTCTTATTTTTACCTAATGTAAAATTTCCTATTAATTTTCCATGATTTAGCAAAACACTCAAAATCTATACTATTTATTTTAATGTTCAGCAGTAAAAAATATTTCTGTCAGGGACACTGGTGCCAGAGCCCTCTATGAAATGCTAAATAGTGAGAAGCAGAGCACGCTAACCACAGTGTTTGACAAACCCAATGTGTACTTTGCCACTGAAGTCTGCCAGACACTGAAGTCGACATCTTAAAGCAGAAATCCAAAGTGAAAAAGTATATCCAGAAATAAGTAAGAGTACTTTGGTTTTACTCTCCAACGGGCCTGTAACTGGATTTCATTACTACCATACATAGGCATATTAGAGGGCAAATTCCAAGCAGAAGGAAGTGAAGTAGCAAGCACAGGTTCACATAGTGTTATATGTGGATAACTGAACTGTGTGTATATATATATTTCTAAACGTCCTGATAGAAAATTTGATCTAAGTGAATAAATCAAGCAGTGGTTGTCACACTCTTGGACAAGGAAAAGCACCGTTGTCATGATGATGACCACGGACTGAGGCAAGCTGAGAGTCTTGACACATAGTGAAACTAGACACGTTCTGCCTGGCTAGAGGCAGGAAAACAAAACTATTAAAACAATTTTGGTTGCTAATCTTTAGCTATCGGGAGAAACTGCTTACAGAGTGCTTACAGGAACAAAGACTGCATGGTTACTTCTGAGAAACAGAGACTTAACAATGGCTCAGAGAGTCAGAAAGAAATGGAAACTTAAAGTACAGAATGTTTTCTGCTGTAAGGCCTTACCCGAAATTTTAGTCTAACAGTTTAAAAGGTTTACTTCTAAATAATATAAGCTTTTATGTCAGATATACAAACTATTCAAATGCCAACACTATAGGTGTCACTGATGCTTTTGTATCAAAAGCAAATCTCCAACATGGGCCTTCCTAGGCTTCAAATGTATAGCTGTAGATGTTGGCTCCCAACAGATAGTTAACAACCCATTATAAACAACTACAAATATATGATTTATTAATTTCATTGTTAACCCAACACAGGCATGTATTTTCTTAAAGGAAAGATTAG
>NW_007000253.1:0-2842 GCF_000164805.1 Carlito syrichta | reverse complement strand
CAGCCCATTTTTTCAAAGGTCTGTTTACTCCTGATACAAACTATTTTTGTCAAATTGCTTTTGCTCTTCTCACAGTAGAAAAACACTTGAACCACACATATCTTTCAGGTATTGCCTTGGGCAATGTTCCAAGAATGCATAAGGTTAACGAAATCTGAAAACAGTTCTCTTATTCCCAAAGAAGAGGAGTCATAGCCAGAGCTGTCTCTAGTCTTAACTTACTCTTTTTTCCCCAATGGGTAAGCCCAAGCTGTGTTGTTCTGAAGAAAATATGATTCATTTTGAAGCCAGTGCTACCCTGTTGAGTCTTGGAAGTGATAGTAAATTGTTAAATGCCTCTAGAAGCATGGTCCAGATGCTTTGGCAATAAGTTTTCTCCAGGGAAGAGTTTGTTTTAAAATGATACTTGATTAAGCTGTTGTTCAAGTGTGTGTATGTGAGTATATTTCAGAATTTATGAAGGATTTGCAAGTTTCACTCAATTTTAGATTACTTAATTGAAAGTTTTTCCTTATCTTTGTACAAGGGGCATACTTTCACACACTATTCTTAATTTGTATATGTGTCTGTTTCTTTAAAATCCCGTAATGACCCACATTTGTTCATTGAAAGACTTAATTTTTTTTTACATTTTGTTTAACTATCCCCAAATTTTTCATGGCATTGTCTTCCAAATTCCTCTTAATTTCACATGCAAAGACCATAATTAAATCATTTTAGAAAAAAGGTAGGATATCATGGACCTTACAGCTCAAAGTCAAAACCCAGACTGTACCTAAATAAAGATGTATGTGACCTTTGTGTAAATTATAACAAAACTGCAACCCTAGATTCCATGAGGACTTTATGAGGTTGGAGTGTGTGTGTTTAAAAGTTTTATTACTTCCCCTTTTAGATTTGTCTTTCTGAGCTGTCCAAGAGCTGAGAGCCAGGAGGCTGACTTTTGTTTCCAATGTACTTTTCATGGGGTCTCTAGTGTGATGTTCCACCAGATGGATCAGAACTCTTGTCTGAATGACTCATCCACAGAGTGACCGGGATACTCCAGCTTATCCCAAAGCATTTGCAGGCATCGGCCCTGATCCACACACAGGTGCACACACTCTGTCCTCCACAGTCATCCCTTTAGAAGGTTCCAGGGAAGGAAAGAAGTGATGCCGTCAGACATTTCTTCCTGGTTTAGTTCAAGGACTTTGAAGTTCTTTCTCAGGTTCTGACTTTCAAACGATCTCAACCCTGGAAGAGACTCAGCATATGAGAATATGTCTTACTTTAAGACTTACTGAATTATATTTACATATATTAGCCTGATGGAAAGGAGTCGAAAAATATTCTGAGGCTTATGGAGCCAACTCAGCATTAAAATTTTGCTGGTAAATCATTGAGATTTGTCTACACTGTTTAATCAGAATGTGTTTATTTGTCCTGATGTGTTGTGAGAACATACTTGAAAATGGAAATTAACATATTTCATTGATTCTAAACTGCACATTTAATATCTCTGAAACTGGAATGTATGTTAGTTATAATTAATGATATGACATAGTTTAATCAGTCATGTTTATTTGGTCCCAGTTGTTGTCAAACAATGATTGTCTTACAAGTGATGGCATCCTGAATTATATGAATTATGGTCATTCCATGAAGTATCTTTGGGTCCAGTAATTCAACATGCAGACTTTTTGAAATAAGGACTTTTTGTGAATTCCCAATAAGGGTGGGTAGGAGATCATCTAAACTAAAAAGCAAGGCATGTTCCTTGAACCGTCCATCCATCCCTAATGGGAAAAAATGTCACATTACTCATTTAGCAACAGGTAAGGTGGAGCTCACTGTTATATACAACCATGGTGTACTTTTCCCTCATATTACATTTCTCAACTTTAAAGAATAACTTAATTTTCATACCCCCTGCAGTAACACCAAATGGTGTTAGAATAGATTGCAATAGTATGACCTCTATGAAAGCAGGGATTGTGTCTCTCATGTTTATGATTGTATCCCCAGCACACAACACGATTTCCAAACTGTGTTCCCTTGGCAACATGTAGGTGTTCAGTGGAGTCTTGTGTAAGAACTCTTCTTTGGCACAACATGTAACTCACACACATGCATGTGTACATGCACATACACATGGCGTAATGAGTTGAATGGTGTCCCCTTCAAAGATATGTCCAATTGAAATCCCTGGAACCTGTGAATGTTACCCTATTTGAAAAAGTCTCTGTGAACATATTTAGCAATCACGAGGTGAAGTCATTGTAGAATAACTGAATGGGTTTTAAAATCAGTAAGAGGTGTCTTTATGAGAGAAAGACTGAGGAAGATTTGAGATTGAAGAACAGGAGGCAGAGGTTGAAGTGACGAGCCACAAGCCAAGGTTTACCTGGAACCACCAGAAGCTGGAATAGGTTGGAACTGAATCTCTCCTAGGGTTTTCAAAGGAAGTGTGATTTTGCCTGCAGCTTGATTTTAGAATTTGGCCTCTAGAACTGTGAGACTATACATTTCTAGTGTTTTGTTTCGTTTTGTTTTGTTTTCTTGAGTAGGAGTCTCACTCTGTCACCCAACCTGGAGTACAGTGGCACCCTCCCGGCCACCACAGCTCTGACCTGCTGGGCTCAGGTGATCCTTCCACCTCAGCCTTCCGAGTAACTTAAACCACAGGCATACATTACCACCCGGCTAATTTTTTGATTCACTGTAGAGACGAAGTCTCTCCAAGTTGCCCAGGTTGGTCTGGAGCCCCTGGGCTCAGGCATTCCTCTGGCCTTTGCCTCCCAAAGTGCTGGGATTATGGGCATGAGCCACAACACCTGGCTCATTTCTAATATTTTAATCC
>NW_007000252.1:0-414 GCF_000164805.1 Carlito syrichta | reverse complement strand
AGGGTGACCATTTAATGTGTAACTCATTGTAAAAGAAAGTGAGTCATTGGGACACTCATTAAGGAGAATGCCCAACATTACAAAGGAGGGCCATTCATTAGGACACCCATTGTGGAGGAGGCCCATTAAGGTGGACACCCATCACAGAGGAGGGATAATCACTGAGGCAACTATTATGGAGGAGGGTCAGTCACTGGGACACCAATCTCTGTCACTGCTACATCCATAATGGAGAAGAGTCAGTCACCTGAACACCCATAATGGGTTAGGTGTAGTTGGGACATCCGTTACAGAGGATGGTGAGTCACTAAGGCACCCATTATGGAGGAGGGCCAGTCACTCTGGTACCAATCACTATGACACTCACACCGGAGGAAAGGCAGTCACTGGGGGACCCATTATGTAGAAGACCTA
>NW_007000251.1:0-747 GCF_000164805.1 Carlito syrichta | reverse complement strand
ATCTGATTGCCTATTACATGGAAACTACCTCCGTCTCAAAACCTGCCATGCCACTAAATACAATGAACTGCACAGTCTGCCATAATGACAGCCGGGGACTGCAGCAAGCTGACAGTTACTGCACGTACAAAAACCAAGAACGTTCTGCTTGACCAAAAGCAACATAATACAACTATTATCACAGTTATAACGTCTAATCATAACCCCAAATGAAACTACATACTGGAACAAAAGCTAATCAATCAGTTTGCCAGGAAATAACAGCTAAAAATCTTAAGAAGAAAAACAGTTTAGAAAGAAAAAGAGATATAAAATAATTCTGCTGTGCATTTTTCATAGGATATAATAAGATTTTATTTTAGACTGTCACTTCCTAATATTGAAAATTCTGTTGTCTTATAATACACTGGTTACTATTCATATGTACACACTTGATGTTATATCCTTGTCTCAGAGGCGACCTTCTGAATAGGCCTTCATAGGCCTCAGCTGTGTGGTTACATATGTTGGCTCCCAACAGAAATGGGCTATTTTTTCCCCCAAATTAGCTGTTCATTATTATGAAGGAAAAATACAAAGACAAATTACCTTTTCCAGGGTGCCCAGCCCATTTTCACAAAGACTCCCCCATGTCCTCTCCAGATACGTGGAGCCCTCCAGCAGTCCCTGGAAAGTCCACCCTCAGGCCCTTAATATTTGTGATGCACACACACACACACATATGCCTTGCTCTGTCATCTGCTTACT
>NW_007000250.1:0-772 GCF_000164805.1 Carlito syrichta | reverse complement strand
AAAATGGAAACAGGCTGGAAAGGCACAGCTGCTGGTTGTGTACAAATACATAATGCCTATGTGACGTCTACTCAGATGGACATGTGCATCATCTCCTTTTAGAAAGGAGCATTTCACATAGAATTTTAGTTTCATGGAATCAAAAGAGAAACAGTCTAATGTGTGTTTTACAGAACTCACATCTCAATGTTGAGGCATTTCTCGGCAGAATTACCATGCAGATTAGCTAAACAATTGGTGAAATACACTATTAAAATCTATCTAGCTTGACTAAATAATATAAATGTCCAGATAAATAGAAGACAAAACTTGAGATCGAGGGCCTAACATCTCAGCATGCACAAATCAAAGCATCCCTGGATCTGAGAGACACTCTTGTGGTCTGAAGGCTCACGCTGGGTGTGGGAGCAGAAGAGGAGGATATCTCTGGTGTCAAGACAGAAGGATGGTCTATGCTTTAGAATGGGGCAGGGCCAAATCCACTGCTATCTGGTTTTGTAAATAAAGTTTTATTGGAACACAGCCACATCTATCAGTTTATAGAGTGCATATTGCTGTTTTCATGCTACAATTGCAGTTGGGTAGTTGGAACATAAATGTGTGACTGAAGAGACAAAAATATTTATCATATGGCCCTTTACAAAGTTTACAACCCCTATTCTAGGAGACAAGATGGCAGGTGTAGCCAACACCCTAACAGTCATTAATTTCATCTAGTAAACATTCCCAGTAGGGGAGGTGCTTCCCCCAGACACCCAGCTCCTGTTTTCTG
>NW_007000249.1:0-700 GCF_000164805.1 Carlito syrichta | reverse complement strand
TTAAGTCAGATGGCAACCAGATAGCTAGCAAGTTAAATCAGCTAGTTAAATCACCTGGCAACTGGCAGGTTAGCTAGTTAAGTCAGCAAATTAAGTCAGTTGGACATCCAGGTGGTTAGCTCATTACAAAGCTAGTTATGTCAGATGGCTAGCCATCTGTCTAGCTAGTTATTTTAGCTAGTTAAGTCAACTTTCCAGCTAGAAAGCTAGCTATATAAGTAAGCTAGTTATGGCAACAAGGTAGCTAGTTAAGTCACCTAGTTTATTCAGCTGGCTAGCTTGATATCTAGGTAAGCAGCTAGCTAGTTAAGTCAGCTGGCTAGCCAGGTGGCTAACTGATTAAATCAGCTAGTTACTTCAGTTGGCCAGCCAGTTAGCTCAGCTATTTAAATCAATTGGCTGGCTAGTTAAGTCAGCTAGTTAAATCAGCTGCTAAAACAACTGCATAGCAGGGTAGCTAGCTAGTTAAGTCAGCTGGCTAGCAACTTAAGTCACCCAGTTAAGTCAGCTCTCTGGCCAGCAGTTTAGTTAGGTTGTGAGGTAGTTAAATCAGTTGGCAAGTCAGTGGGAAATGTAGGTAGGTAGGTAGTTATGTCAGCTGGCTTGCCATCAGTCTTTCTAGTCTAGTTATGTCAGCTAGTTAACTCAGCTGGCTATATAGATGTCTAACTAGGTATCTAGCTAGTTAAATCTGTTGGCC
>NW_007000248.1:1665-17193 GCF_000164805.1 Carlito syrichta | reverse complement strand
AGTTTTATGTCACTGTGGTCAGAAAGGATGCTTGACAAGACTTCAGTCCTCTTAAATTTTTGGGGACTTGTTTTGTGGCCTAACGTATGTCCCTTCTTGGAGAATGTCCTCTGTGTGCTTGAAGATAACGTGTATTTTGCTGGTGTTGAATGGAATGTTCCTTGTCTCTTGTTCCAGTTTTTGACTAAAGTCTATTTTGTTTGTTGTAAGAATAGTCATTCTTGCTCCTTTTGGTTTCATCCTCTTATTTTCAGTCTGTGTGTGCCCATAAAGATGAAGTAACTTGTAGGCGGCGCATTTTTGTTCTTGTTTTCTTCTCCATTCAGCTACTCTGTGTCTTTTATTTGACTATTTTAGTACATCAACATTTAAAGTAATTGGTGTTAGGTAAGAACTTACTATTGCCATTCTGTTCATTTTGTTTTGACTGTCTGGTAGTTTCTTTTTTTGCTTTATTTCTCTCTTGCTATATATTTGGTGATTTTCTGTAGTGGTATACTTTGATTATAATAATAATAGTATTATAATTATTTTCATTATTATTTTTTGAGTCAGTGTCCCACTCTGTTGCCCATACTGGAGTGCACAATCCTGGCTTACTGTAGTCTTGACCTTCTGTACCCAGGTGATTCTCTGTTGGGAGCCGGCCATGGAAGCCCACTGAGCATTAGGGATCAGGAAGGGCCGCTGACCCCAAGACCACTAGGATGTCTTCGGGAGCTGTTGACCCATTCCCTCCCTCTGTTTCCATTTGGCACAAGTGACCAGGAAAGGCTCCAGCTGTCTCTAACAGAAAACTCTGAGACCGGAACGTACACAGCTAAACCTGGGAGTCTATTGTTCCCATTTTCCATGGCTCATGGTCTTTTGCTTTATCACAATTTAAGTTTGACTTTGAGTCACATTGAGGAGCCTCAGTGCAGGTCACAGGTTCTCTTGATGTGACTTTCAGAAATTTATAGATACAGGTTTTAGAAAGTAGTTTATATAGATTAATAAAATTTTAGTAACCATTTTATTATAGAAGTGTGGTTAATTCAGTTTGATTTAGGGGGGGCCAGTGAAGTTTGTATTAGGCTGGCTGGTGCTAGGAGAGAGTAACCATAGCACCAACTGTTTTATAGAAACCAGTTTGAATTAGCATAGAATAGTAAAAGGCAATATATCATTATGTTGGTTTTTAGGTGTAAGTATTGAACAATGTCATATAGCTATAAACAATTAAGGGTACATAGAAACTGGATAAGAACTTCATGTTTTTCCTTATGTTTGAAAAATACATCTGCTTGAGAGTGGGGGTGTCCTGTGTGCACCTGGACCTGTTCATGTGAAAGGCACATGCTACCTTTTGTGTAACCATAGCAGCAGAGGTTCCTGTGATGATAACTTTGCAGAGTTTGGGGATAAAAGCCCTGGGATTACACCCATTAAACGGCTTCTGGTCACTTGAGTAGGAGTCCAGTCTCTTTCTTTCTCCCTCCTTTCTTTCTCTTTATGGCTACCCCTCCAGTTTAAATCGCTGATGCTGTCACACCACCAGAGACCTCCAATCCCTGCAGGGGCAGGACCCCTGCAATTCTCCTCCTTACCATTCCAAATAGCTGGGACTACAGGTGCATGCCATTATGCTTGGTTAATGTTTTGATTTTTTTCTAGAGATGAGGGCTTGCTCTGTTGCCTAGGCTGGTCACAAGCATCTGGGCTCAAGCACCTCAGCCTCCCAAAGTACTGGGACTACAGGTATGAGCCACCGTGCCTGGGAATCTTTGGTGTATTTATTACATGTTTTTTATTTGTGATTACCATGAGCCTTATGTAAACATCTTAAATAATTAGGGACCACATTAGGACATCTGGGTCAACATTGAGCTACATGTAAACAGTGGTCTCATGAGATTATAACATGTTTTCACTGTACCTTATTTATGTTTAAATATCCTTAAATGCACAAATACTTACCATTATGATATAATTGCTTACAATATTTAGTACAGTAATATGCTGTACAGGTTTTCAACTTAAAAGCAATATTCCATTCCATATAGTTTAGGTGGGTAGTAGATGATACCACCTACATTTGTGTAAGTAAACTCCATCATGCTTACACAATGATGAAATTATCTAATGATGCATTTCTTAGAAAGCATTGCCATCATTAAGTCCTACATAACTGTGGTTGTCACAGTCTATTTAAGCCCCTAACAATGTAACTTCAATCATATACAGAACCTCTACCCTTTACCCTCCTTCTACTTTTTAATGTTTTTGATGTTGGAGTTTATATTTTTGAATATTGCCTATCCATTAGAAATATTGTAGTTATATTTATTTTTTAATGTGTTGCCTTTTAACCTTTAGATTAGAGTTAAAAGTGAATGCATTCCACCATTAAAGTAGTGTAGAATTTTGATTTTTGGCTATACCTTTCTGAGTGATTTTTATACTTACCTATGGTTTCATGTTACTGATTAGTCATTTTATTTCACCTTGAAGAACTCAGGGCGAACATTTCTTGCAAGGCAGCTCTAGTAGCAATGAACTCCTTCAGTTTAGTTTTTAGTTAGGGTCTTGGAAAGTCTAGAAGCCCTAACCAAAGCATTTTGGAAAAGAAATAGTGAAATTATCTGTTTGCAGATGATGTGATCTTATATATAGAAAACTCTAAAGATTCTAATAAAATACTTTTAATACTAATTTAAAAATTAAGTAAATTAGTAGGATACATACTTAACATGAAAAATCTGTTGCATTTCTATGCATTAACAATGAGCTATCTAAAAAGAAATTAAGAAAACAATCTCATTTATACTAACATTTAAAAAGTATATACTGAGAAATAACTTTATCTAAAGAGGTGAAATATCTGTACAATAAAAACTATAAAACACTGATGGAATAAACTGAAGGATACAAATTCACATATTAATAAATAAATTAATATTGGTAAATGTCCATATGACCTAATGTGATCTGCAGATTCATGCAATCCCTATCATCATTTACATGATTGAATATTATACAGCCACAAAGAGAAACAAAATTATGAACTTTTCAGCAACCTGGATGGAATTAGAGTCTATAATACTCAGTGATTTATCACAGAAGCAGAGATTGGAGTACCACATGTACTCACTCATAAATGGACCCTGAGAATTTATTGTAATACTATATAAAAGGGATTGGCAGTAGTGGGACACTTCCACTGGAGGGGGGTACATAACATCAATAAGGGTACCCATACTTTACCTGTATGATGACCACATATGTACCTAACCCTCATTTTTACCCCACATTTTCAAAATAAAATAAAATATATTTTAAAAACACTTTATTTTTTAATCCCCCCCAAAAAAATTCTAATGGGATTTAAAAAAAATAGAAATAGGAAAAAAAAAATCCTGAAATGTCTACGGAACCACAAAAGACCCCAAATAGTCAAAGAAATCATAAGCAAAAAAACAAAAAAAGAAGTTGGCGGCATCACACGACTTGATTTAAAACTGTATTTCAAAGCTCTAATAATAAAAATAGGATGGTACTGGCATAAAATTGGACGTAAAGACCAAGGGAACAAAATAGAGAGCCCAGAAATAAATCTATACCTTTACAATCAATTGATCTTTGACAATGAGGAATACACAATAAGGAAAGTTTAGTCTTTTCTATAGATAGCATTGGGAAAGCTATCCATATCCTGAAGAATGAAATTGAATTTAATCTCACCCCATATACAAAAATGGACTCAAAATGAATTATATACTTAAATATAAGACTCGAAACCATTAAACTCCTAGAAGTAAACATAAGAGAGAAGCTATTTAACACTGGTTTTGGCAGTGATTTTTTTGGCTTTGACACCAAAAGCATAGGCAATGAAAGCAAAAACAGACAAATAAAACTACATCAAACTAAAAAGCTTCTTCTGCACGGCAAAAGAAATGATTGACAGAGTGAAGAGACAATCTATAGGATGCAGGAAAATATTTGCAAACTATAATCTGATAAGAAATTAACACTCAAAATATATAAGGAACTCATACGACTACAAAGGAATAGACCCTTTTCTAAAAAGACACACAAGTGGCCAGCAGGTATGTAAAAAGATGCTCAGCATCACAGATCGTCAGGGAAGTGCAAATCAAAACCACAACAAGGTATCACCTCACACCTGTTAAGATGGCTATTTTAAAAGTCAAAATGTAACTAATGTGGGCAAAGATTTGAGAAAAGGACACCCTTGTTTGTAGTGGGTAGGAGTGTAAATTAGTGCAGCCGTTATAGAAGGCAGAAAGGTAGTTAAATTAAAAATAGACCTAGATATTATTGTAGCACTGGCCACAATGGCAAAAACATGGAATCGACCCAGTTGCCTGTTGATAGTGAACTGGATAAGGAAAATATGGTACATATACACAATTGAACATTATGCAACCATAAAGAAGAACAAAATCATGGCCTTCCCAGAAACATGGATGCAGCTGGAGACCGTCATACGAAGCGATCTGTCACAGAAACCAAGAATACCTCTCATAAGTGAGTCCTGAACACTGGAAACACCAGCACAAGGGTGGGACCAGTAAACAGTGGACAATGTTAGGGGAGGGAGGAAGGGAGGAAAGGCAGAAAGGGGGTATGTGGCAACGCACCATGTACCTGGCTATGGGGGGCGGGGCAGATGGTCAGATAGAAGCCCAAACCTCACCTGCATGCAACCTACCTATGTAGCAAATCCCTGCTTGTACCCCATAACTCTAAAATTTTTTTTTAAAAGGCCTAGAAGTTGAGTCTGGTCTTGAGCAACTTCCTCTGGTATCCCTAACGTGTTCTGTACACATCTCTATTTCTTTTTTCTTTCGAGAAAGCAGGATTTATTGGGAGGACAGAAAAGCTCCCACAGTGAGAGGGGACCCGAGGGCGTTGCCCACACACATCTCTATTTCTAAATGTGCTTTTCCTTCCTCCTGTGTTCCACTCCAGAAACCTGGAGACACAGCTTTAGCCAGAACCACATAGAGGGGGAGATTTGAGTGCTATATGAAATTCCTTTATGACACCATTCTACAGCTCCTCACAGTATTAACTCAGGATTCACTTAAGGATTCACATGGTAAATTTGCCTTGATGTTTCAAGAAGGCTTGAAAAGAAGGCATAGCCTCTGCTTGTTGGTCATCAGGTTTTTATAAGGGCTTTAATGGGATTTGGGTTCATCTGACTGTAGTATCATGAATGCACATGAGTGTCTCTCCGGTATCTGCTGTTTCTTCCCTTGGTCTACAGTCTTTTCTTCCTTTAGGTTACTCGAACCTTGATTTCAAGAATTTATCAACATGTGTTGTGTTTGGTGTTGGGCTTTGCATTTGACATCTTAAAATTTTATCTGACAATTTTCACCTTTGATTTAATTATGACTCTATAACTTATTTCTGTCATGTTATCTTATGCTCTGTTTTACACACATTCTTTACTGTTTCTTTTGCATCTCCCACTTTATAGATCAATTGTTGTTCTGTTCAGGCCAAGTGCAGTGACTCATGCCTATAATCCCAGCACTTTAGGAGGTTGAGGTGGGAGGATTGATTGAGCCTCAAGGCTCAGTTAGCGATGATCGTGCAACTGGGCAACAGAGAAAGACCCTGCTCTCCCACCCCCGACAAAAAATGTGTTCTTCTGTTTGTTTGAAACTCGAAAACGTTTCATATTGTCATGGCAGCTACATCATTATTTACACTGATTTTCTTCTTAATTTCTTACAAGTATCAAAATTGACATTATCTCAGCAAATCAGACAAGTTTCTCTAGCTTCCTTTTCTCAGGTTGGTTTTGCTTTTTGATCATGACAGCCTTTTGTCCAAGGGGATACTTTCTGAAGCTTTACTGAGTTGTTTTTGATATATTTTCATGTATTTTTTAGGCTACAATAAGCACTACCATCCATTCTTTATTCCACAAATCCAATGACACAACCCTAGATTTATTTTTCTTCTTACTGGAATATTTCCTCTAGGAATATTTTCAAAAGGATTTATGTAAAATAAAACCTTTGAGGCCTTATTTTATGATAACATCTTTTCTATACTTTCAAATTTAAAGAATTCTGGCTGTACATAATTCATGGTTTAAAATTTTTTCCTTTCAAGTTTTTAAAAAGCTTACTCCATTTTATTCATGTCTCCAACATTGACTCGGAAAGCCTGATGCCAATCAAAATCAACTGTTCCTCAAAGGATGGTCTGACTTTTTGTTCCATTGACAGGATGTTACAAAACAAAGAAGTCTTCAATGTTCTGAGGGTAGATCACTTTGCAACTATAAACTTCACTAAAATAATAACACACTATAAAAGGAATTAAAACCTTCTTAATACATGCAAATAAATAGTAAACTAGCATGCATCCATTCTAGGAAAAAAAATTTTTTTAAGTTAATGAAAGAGATATTCATTAGAATCAAGTATGGTTGAATGTAGGGGTGTAAGTGGCAACAGGCCTAGCAAGTTTCTGTCCAAAGTTAATCACTTAGCAAAGAGAAGAATAAAAACTGGATTATCGCAAAGTTACCTGTATGATGTCCATTTGTATACCTAATCCTGAATTGTACCCCACATCTTTAAAATAAAGTATTAAAAAATCTAGATTTTCTACGTGGTATGCTGAAAGTCATCTTATGTTTCTTTTTAGTCATTCAAACTAAAGGTAAGTAAAACTCCTGGAAGATAAGAAATAATGCACCATAAATGTATCAAAGTTGAGAAAAATACTGTATTCTTAGTGATCTATTGGAGAATGTACAGTTTTCAGAAAAATATTTTAAAATGGATGTCACATAGTAAAAAAAAAAGGCATTATTTCAATTAATGGAGAGAAAGAGAATAATTAGTTTTCTTCATGATTCCTGAAACCTGGATTCTTTTTGTAGGCTTGGGTATATTCCCATATATGTAGCTCTAGGTATATATGTAAGCAGTGAATATATGCATGTATATATATACCTATATGTATATATAGCTATATGTATATATGCTAGCTATCCATATATCTGCATATATTCACACACACCTAATTTTTAAAAAGACAAATCTACCAAAATTACTGCATTCTCCTTGCATTGCTAATAGTTATTGCCTTATACATTTAGCTGCTGCTTTGGTGCATATAATTTTAAGCTGCTATACTGACCTTGTCACTTGTGCTTTTATCATTATACAGTGTCCCTCTTTGCCATGTTTAATGCTTCCAGCCTTAAGTACCACCTTATTTCATATTACTATTACTAGTCGTGCTTCATGCCTTTTTAAAATGTGTCTGATATCCCAGCGTTCTGTTCTTTTCTCTTTCTTTTTATTTCCTTCCTCCCTTCCCTCCCCTTCCTTCTTTCTTTCCTTTTCTTTCCTTCTTTCTTCTTTCTTTCCTTCTTTCCTTCTTTCCTTCCTTCTTCCTTCCTTCCTTGTTTTCTTTTCTTTCAAGTTGGAGTCTCACTCTGTCACCTAGACTGGAGTGCAGTGGTACGCTCCCAGCCACCAAAGCCCTGACCTCTGGGCTCTGGCAATCCTTCCACCTCAGCCTTCCAAGTAGCCGGAACTACAGGCACGCGCTACCATGCCCAGCTAATTTTTTAATTTATTGTAGGGACAAGGTCTCGCCAAGTTGCGCGGGTGGGTCTCGAACCTGTGGGCTCAGGCAATCCACTTGCCTCAGCTTCCCAAAGTGCTGGGATTATAGGCTGTGCCACCGCGCCCAGCTCTTTTCTTTATGTTTAAAACCTTTTTTATCACTTTGTTTTCATATATTTCTTTTATATGGTATTTAACTGGATTTTATTTTGATTCTTGTTAGTCCAAATCTATTAAAAGCAGAATTCAATCCATTCACATTTAGTATAATTGTAATAAATTATTTCAATTTATTTCTTCCTCTTCAGTTAGTTTACTGTTTATTTTTTTTTAAACAATTTTTCCCTGTTTTTTTTTTCTGTTTTGATCCAGTTTTTATTCATTTTCCTTTTTCCTGCTTTGTTATTTGGAAGTTTTCTACACCTTTTCTTTCTATAAGTGAGTGTGCTGCTTTTTAAAGGATTAATACATTGAAGATTAATACATTGAAGCTATAACTTCCATTGTGGGGGTATTTGGAGGTAAGGACTTTGGGAGGTAATTCGATTTAGAAGAGGTCAGGAAGGTAGTACTCTCAATGAGATGGGAGTCGTGTCCTCATAAAAAGTGGAAGAGACCAGAGTACTCTCTTTCTGTCAAGTGAAGATACAAGCCAGAAAGAGGGCCCTTACCAAGAATCCTACCATGCTGGCTCGGTGATCTTGGTGGTAGTGATGGGAAGATATCATGCAAAATGAAGGAGTGGAGCTTTCTGATGGCAACAACTGAAAGGTCCCAAGGAGGACTGAGCATGGGTGGCAAGAATTAAGTAATTAGAGATATAGTTAAAGCAGCAGTCCTCAAACTTTTTTTGCTTTAAAAGCGCTTTACATTCTTAAAATTAGTTACACAACCAGATAGATTTTTACATGAGTCATACTATAGATAGCTGCTATTTTAGAAATTAAAACAATATGGATACTCCTTGATGTAAAAAAGAGTTACATCCCAATAAACCCATCGTTAAGTTGATAATATCTAAGTTGAAAATGCACTTAATATGCCTAACCAGCTAAACAGCGTGGCTTAGCCTAGCCTATCTTAAATGTGCTCAGAACACTTACATTATCCTACAGTTGGGTGAAATCATATAACCCAAAGCGTATTTATTAAGTGTTGACTGTCTCATATAATTTATCAGATACTATCCTGAAAGTTAAAAAGAGAATAGTTCGGACGGGCTCAGTGGCTCAGTCTGTAGTCCCGCGTCTTTGGGAGGCTGAGGTGAGCAGATTGCCTGAGCCCGCGGGTTTGAAACCCGCCTGGGCAATGAGACCTCATCTCTACAGTAAATCAAAACATCAGCCGGGCATGGTAGCGCATGCCTGTAATTCCGTCTACTTGGAAGGCTGAGGCGGAAGGATCGTCGGAGCACAGCAAGTCGAGGCTGCGGTGCCTGGGAGCGGCCACTGCACTCCAGTCTCGGCGACAGAGTAAGACTCCAATTCAAAAAAAAAAAAAAAAAAAGACAACAGTTGTGTAGGTACTCAGAGTATGTTTGTTCTGAATGTGTATTTCTTTCACACCATTATAAAGTTGAGAAATTGAACCACCTTAAATTGGGGACCATCTGTATTTTAAAAATATGTATTAATTAATTGAAAAATAACAATAGACCAGGTGCAGTGGCTCACAACTATAATCTCAGCACTTTGGGAGGCCACCACAGGAGGACTGCTTGAGCCCAGGAGTTTGAGACCAGCCTAGGCAACATAGCAAGATCATGTCTCTACAAGAAATAAAAAAATTAGCCAGGTGTAGAGTTGTGTGACTTTAATCTCAGAGCCCAGGAGGTCAAGACTGCGGTGAGCCATGATTGTGCCACTTGCACTTCAGCCTGAGTCACAGAGCGAGACCTCGACTAAAAAAATCCATTTTATGTTAACATAAATAACATTTTTATGGAAAATAACTTTCTTAGAAAAATGGCATTATTTTGTATTTTGCAAATCTCTTTCATGTCTTTCTTACTAGAAAATAGCTGGGCGATCTTCCCTGCTTCTGCTTTCAATCTGCTGGAAACACTGTGCCCTGGTGAGAGAATGAGTGCAGAATGCAAATGAGGCCTTAATGTTCTTTTGATGTTGTATTCCTCCAGAAAGCGTCTCAGGGATACTCCTGCCACCACAGGAGACGGGGCCATATTTGGCTGACCATAGTTTCAAATCCTCCTTCCCCCATATTTTACTCTCACTTTGGTCCTAGAGGTAATCATCACATTACAATTTATGTGAATCACTCCTATGAGTGCTTGTAGACAGCACCAAGTATGTGTGTCGTACAGTGCACCAGTTTATGTATTTTTAAAATTTACATAATTTTTTCACACTGAATACCTCCTCCCACAGCATGATTTTTAATCCAATATTAGGGTTTTGGTCTACTCAAGTTAATTCATACACACGTGTTTAATTCATTAAAATCAATCCTTTGAATATACTGCGGTTTGTCTTGCCATTGCTCTACAATTGGACATTTTAAGTAGTTGCTCATTTATTTCTATTAAAATTGATGCTGTCGTGAATACCTTTGAATGTGTCTCCTTGTGCATGTAGGATATATACTTAGAATTCTGGATCATGGGGCTTGTATGTATCTTCAGCTTTCCTAGTTTTGCCAGATTGCTTTCCAAATAATTGAATCATTTGTAAGCCAGCCAAAATTGTATAAGAAGAATTCCCATTTCTCCATAATCTAAACTTTGGTGTTATTAGTCTTTCAATTTTGACAATCTGATATATGTGAAATAGTGTCTCAATCCTCTTAATTTGTATTTTTGCCTTTTATATTTAACAGTCCTTCTGTAGCACTTAGATTACACATTGTTGCTCGTTATTATAGTTTAGATTTAACTGCAGTTGATCTTATTATTCACTGATTCTGTATTTCCAGATTTGCCTCTTCACTAAAATTTATTCGTAACCCCCAAGTCAGTGCTTGCTCTGCTTCTATCATCTTTGCACAACAGGCACATGCAGAGTGGCAAGTGCTGAGGCCTGACACGGCAACTCTGCCTTCTTGTTTCAGCCCTCATACTATAAACAGCTCTACTGAGTGCCACATTTTTCACCTTTTTCGTGATTATTGTGCCGATTTTACCGGGTTTTTTTTTTTAATGGTCTTTGCCAGGCACAGTGGTACACACCTATAGTCCCAGCTGAGGTGGGAGGATTGCTCGAGCTCAAGAGTTCAAGTTCAGTCTGGGCAAAATAGCAAGACCCTGTTTCTAAAACAAAATAAACATTAACATTTTTTTAAATGATCCTCAGGCATAGTGACCTGCTTTCTAGTCTTTCTTAGCAAAAGAAGGTTATGATATGCCTTATAGAAAAAATAAATGTATTAAATTTCACTCATGCATGAGTTATGGTCTATGAGTTTGATGCGACTGAATCAACAGTATACACTAAATAAAGGGTCTTAAACAGAAATACACATAAAACATGGTTATGTATCGATGAGTTCATGAATATGTTGTGATCAGAGGCTTAGAGAAACTGAACCATTTATTTTCCCTGGTAGCAATGATTCAGTAGTTTCTAATTCAGAATCCTTAGAAACTGTATAGAACATAATCATCATAAATAATGAGAATTGACTGTATGTATGGAAAAGTTTATTTCGTGGTAACTGTAGTTGTTGTTTCACTGTTGTTAAAATTCCAGTGTTCTGGAAAAGAAAGCTGATGCTGATCTGGGTCTCTTTTCTTTGTAAGTGACCTGAAACTTTCTTTTGGATCATGAGGAATTTCTCTTTATTTTAGGAGTTCAGAAGTTTTATCAGAGTATTCATGCGTGATTTTCTTTTTATTTATTTATTTAAAAAAAAACTTTTTTGAGTAGGAGTCTCGTTCTTTCACCCAGGCTAGAGGGCAGTGGCATGCTCACGGCCATCGCACCCTCAACCAGGACCACACTGTCTTGATTGCTGTAGCTCTGTGTAAGTTTTGAATCAGAAGTTTTGCTGCTTCAACTGTGTTTTTGTTTATTTCGAGCATCCACTACTGCTGCTGAGAAGTATAGCAACATTCTTCTGTCTTGATTCTGTGTATGTGGCTATTTTTGTTTCTTTCACGTCTCTTAGGATCTTCTGTTTGTTGACACGATTCTGAACTTTCATAATGATGATATACCTTGATATAGGTCAATTTTTATCCCAGTTGTGCTGGGCAGCTTTTTATTGGCCTTCAACCTAGGTATTTCTATAGCTTGATTACAGAAACTTTTCTTAAAGATTTTTTTTTTCTGAGCTCTATTTCTGGAACAACTTTTATTAGTTTAAGCTTTCTCTCATTTATTTGTTCTTATGACATAGTAGACCTTTATCTTTTTTCTCCTTATTTTTCATCTTTCCATTTTTAGCTCTACTTTAAGATTTCCGCCAGTTTGTGTTCTAAAATGATTTACTTTTCTCAACCTTCTAAGTGCTGGAACCACAGGCACACACCACCATGCCTGGTTGATTTTTTAATTTCTTATAGAGACGAGTTCTTGCCAAGTTGCCCAGGCCCCTGGGCTCAGGCAATCCTGTCGCCTTTGCCTCCCAAAGTGCTGGGATTACAGGCGTGAGCCACTACAACCAGCTCCTGTGTGATTTTCAACTAGTCCTATCTGAAACTCTGTCATTAGAGTCTCAAGTCTTCCAATCATATTGTTTTCCCTATTACTTATTTGACTATTGCCTCACCTTCATCTGGTTGTTTTTTTGTCTTTTGTTTTAGAACTCCTGTCATAGGAGATCATCTAGATCTCCCCTGACACTAGTCTCCTTGTTATTTTGCTGTGATGAGAGAAAGTTCTTCCTCTTGATTTTCAAGGCTACTCGTGAACGTGTTTCCACTGAATTTTTAAGTTTGAAAATCATTTTTAGACTTAGGAAATCTTCTTTCAAGTGCTTTATTTTCGTCTCCTTAAGTAATTTCTTTCTTTGGGGTTAGAGATCTAATGAACTTCCCAGTCCTTCTGTTTCACCAACTCCATTCCAGGTGTTCTGCTTTTTCTTACTGACTGCTGGCTGCATTATCATTTTCTGTGGTGTCCCTATGGTTCTTTTCGTCTTTGAGGCTTTTATCATATTGCTGAGCTGTGGCAAACACTTATGAGTAGCAAGTTGTCAGCTATTGTCAAGGCAGCATGAGAAAGTCTCTTTCCTTTTTCCCATTTTCTTTGGTGCAAAGGATACTGGTCTCCCTCAAGGATAGAACGAAAAGTCTTGCTAACTGTTCGCCCCTATATCTTCACTAGGGCCAGGAAGACCTCCCAGACTTCTCAGGAAGGTGTCAGTCACCTTCCTGATGCTGCGAACTGAGATAAAGAATGGCACAGGAAACCACTTTCAGGTGAGAGAAGTTGAGGTGCCGGAGGAATATACAAATGACAGTTTATAGCCAGATGTTGGGAATGGGCATACATTTGGACAAAACTAGGTTTCCGAATAGTATTTCAGTTGAGCACAATCCATGAGGAAATCAGTTGTAAGAAAACAGATGGATAGGGTCCTGATAAAGTGGGGCTTTGAACTTTTCCTTTTGCTAATTTGGTCTTCTTGGGTCCAACTCTGACTGTTCAAATATAAAACTGAAAGAACTGGAACTATCACGCATTTCTTGTATGGACAACATAGTAATTGTGAAGTGTTTCTTAATCTAATGCTAGCAGTCTTTAACTTAGTAACTGGTTCTGTTTTCTCCTTTTCTACCTCCTCTGTCTCTCAGTATTACTTTTTTTAATCACTGCTGCTTTTATCTGGGTCATATCGTTTGATTTTAATGATGTGACTATTAACTTGCAGGTGCTGCCTATGTAATAATCACCAGGCCAAGGACTATATCGACTCTTTTGTAACTCACTGTGTTCAGGTAAGAGCTACAGTTGGGATTGTTGTGATGGGTACTTTTAAAATGGTGGGGCATAATTCCTTCACTATCACTGCTTTATGCTTTGTTTCATCTGATACTGCTTATTCACTTTTAGTGAATAAATAAAAAATTTGGTCTCCTCTTAACACTTGAGTGGATGGTGTCATAACCTGTAGTCTTCTGCTGGGTTGTTAGCTGCAAAGGCAGCCTTTGATTTCCTCCCATTGCAGATATGGAAAGTTATGACCCCCAACTGGGAAAGAACAGTCGCTTCCTTATTAATTTGTAAATGGACATAAAAAACTTTACTTTTTTTGACCTTATAAGCAAGGAATATTTGTAACTTTGCTATATACTTATCTTTGTTTTTTTGTTTTTTTGTTTTTTGTTTTTGAGTTGGAGTCTCACTCTGTCACCCAGCCTGGAGTGCAGTGGCCACTCCCGGCCACCGCAGCCTCCACCTGCTCGGCTCCGATGATTCTTCCGCCTTAGTCTTCCAAGTAGCTGGAACTACAGGCGTGCGCCACCACACCCGGTTAATTTTTTGATTTATTGTAGAGATGAGGTCTCACCAAGTTGCCCAGGCAGGTCTTGAACCCACGGGCTCAGGGAATCCACTCACCTAAGCCTCCCAAGGCCTGGGATTACAGGCTGAGCCACCCAGCCTGGCTTATACTTATCTTTAATACTATCTTAATAAATAGAATTATTATAAAATTATTAATTTAAATGAGACCATAGATTTTTTAAAGTCTCAAGTAATTGGCCAAAAAATACAAACCTAATAGTGGATTAAATTAATTATAATTTATTCTTCTTTAACTATAGGTAAACATCTCTCTTTTTTTTTTTTTTGAGTTGGAGTCCACCAGCCTGGTCTCGAACCCGTGGGCTCAGGCAGTCTTCTCGCTTTTCCCAAAGTGCTGGGATTATAGACATGAGTGACTGCTCCCGGCCAACATCTCTCTTAGAGAAGTCAAGCAGGCAGCTCTTTGGGGCCTAATTCCAGTTACTAAATATATGGAGGAAGACAGCATGTTATGGTGAAAGAGGAAAAGAGCAGAATCAGTAGTCGACCAGATTTTATTTATTAATTTTTTTAATTTTCAAAGCAGACATAGACATTATTTATTTATTATTATTTTTTTAACTTTTAATTTTTTTATTTTAAAGATGTAGGATACAATTCAGGGCTAGGAATACAGATCAGGTTTTATTTTTATCACTACGTTTTGTAATCAGGCATATCACTTTTCTATAAACTTTCTGTTCTTTAAAGAGTGAAATGCTTATACCTGAGGTGGAAGGATCCCTGGAGCCCAGTAGGTCAAGGCTGCGGTGGCTGGGAGCAGCCACTACACTCCAGTCTGGGCGACAGATTGAGACTCCAACTCAAAAAAAAAAAAAAAGTGGGCAGAAGACATGAATTGATACTTTGCAAAAGATACAGGGGCAGCCAACAGACATGTGAAAAAGTGCTCAGCCTCTCTCATCATCAGAGAAATGCAAATCAAACCCGATATTGAGATATCACATAACCCCAATAAGAATGGCCATCAATAATAAGACAAACATCAGATGCTGGCGAGGTTGCAGAGAAAAGGGAAAGCTTCTATAATGCTGGTGGGAATGCAAATTAGTGGAACCTCTTTGAAAGACAGTGTAGCGATTTCTGACAGAAGTAGAAATTGACCTTCCATATGACCCTACTGGGAATATATCCAGAGGAACTCAAATCATTCTACCAAAAAGATACCTGCTCACACGTTTGTTGCAGCTCTATTCACAATAGCAAAAACGGACCAACCATGCTGTCCATCAAAGCGGAACTAGATTTTCAAAATGTAGTACATATACACAATGGAATATTATGCAGCCATAAGGCAGGACAAACATATGAACGTCACAAAAACTTGGATGGATTTAGAGTCAATGCTACTCAGTGATCCATCACAGAAACAAAGAACAGAGTACCATATGTTCTCACTCATAAGCAGACCTTGAACAATTATAATGCTATAA
>NW_007000248.1:0-1197 GCF_000164805.1 Carlito syrichta | reverse complement strand
CCTGCATAACTAAGTTGATCACATTTATTATCCAAAAGAAAGCATACAACAGCCACTGTGAGCTCTCTCTGCATCTTCTCCATGGTCTCCTGTGAAATGTGGTCACCTCTCAGTTAAGCATCTCCTGTGCGAAGCCCCTCAGGGTGCTGGCTATTTTCAATTCTGGGTCTGTCTTCCTGGTTTCTCTGAAGTGTCTAGAAGCCACCCTTTCCACCCAGAAACTGTTCCCATCTACTCTTGGTATAGGAGAGGGCGCAAACTCTCAGATGACTGCATTTTAATAATTCGACTTTTAATTCTCAATTAGTGTCTGTTCCCAAGACTTTAGGGCTTTTTACCAAGTCATTAAAAATTTTTTTCACAAGGTAGGGTGACCTTCAGATCTAAGATGTTAAGCTTTAACCAAGCAAGTTCTTAAAGCTGCCTTTTTTCCCAAGGAACCAACTCTCTTCTTTGCTGCAATAGTAGAAGTTTCAATTAAAAGTAAATACACAAAGTGAAAGAAAATTGACAAAAGTATTGTTATCTACATAGCAAAGTTCTGAATATGATGTCTAATACACATAAAGAAAGAAAAAATTTTCAAATGCTTATTTATATAAGTACTGATATTTTAAAAATAATAGCCCAGCCTCAATCCCTAGATTTATAGTTGAAAAATAAGAAACACAAGGACATTTGATAAAGTAAAATCTTTGAAGTAAAGTGATACAATTCTATAAAATTTGCAAATCTGGGCAAAAATGACTTATCCATGTAGCAGATACGGAAGGCGGAGAGTTTATCTGACCCAGCCACCTCGTTCTACAAAACAAATGTGTTGACATTGCAGATAAGCATGTAAAGTGTTAGTAACATAAGACTGTGGCGGATATAAAAAGAGAAGTCATCGTGTTCCTAAAGTTTAAGGGCAATACATGAACTGAGGGATGCTGTTTGCATTAAATAGGTAATTGGAGGAAAATGATGGCAATTATGAAACCACAGGGAGCAAGCGATGGCACTTTCAGCCTCTGGACAGATAGGAGGAAGGAAAAGCTGACTAAGGTCTTAGAGTAAAGGAGGGCGAGGAACTCCTTTTTGGTTTCATTTTGAAATACTGGATCATTTTTTTTTTAATTTAAAAATGTGGGGTACAATTCAGGGTTAGGTATACAAACGTTGACTATGCAGGTCCCCTTGTTGATGAGGTGTGCC
>NW_007000247.1:0-764 GCF_000164805.1 Carlito syrichta | reverse complement strand
TCTGTCACCCAGGGTAGAATGCAGTGGCATTCTCACAGCCACCACAGCCCTGACCTGCTGGGCTCAGGTGATCCTTCTGCCTCAGCCTTCCAAGTAGCTGGAACTACAGGTGTGAGCCACCATGCCCGACTAAGTTTTATTATTATTATTATTACCATGAAAGTTTTTTTTTAACTTTTAACTTTTTAATTTTAAAGATGTGGGTTATGATTCAGGCTTAGGTATACAAAGACATCTTAATTTTGCCAGCAATCCTATGTGGTGGGCAGTTGTTTTTTTTTTGAGTTGGAGTCTCACTCTGTCGCCTAGACTGGAGTGCAGTGACTGCTCCTGACCACTGCAGCCTCGACCTGCTGGCCTCCGATGATCCTTCCGCCTCAGCCTTCCGAGTAGCCGGAACTACAGGTGCATGCTACTGCGCCCAGCTCATTTTTTGATTTATTGTAGAGATGAAGTCTCACCAAGTTGCTTGGGCGGGCCTCGAACCCGTGGACTCAGGCAATCCACTCACCTCAGTCTCCCAAAATGCTGGATTGACAGGTTGAGCCACCGAACCCGGCCCAGTTTGTTTTATAGATGGAGAATCTAATGGTGAAGGAGGTTAAGTGACTTGCCCAACTTCCCAGGTAAGAAAAGAGCAGAGACAGGACTTGAGTCCAGGCAGTCTGATTCCAAAACTCCTGTTCATAACCACGTCACTACTTCCTCTCTTATATTGAATGGTTATGCTACTGTATTATATGTGGGGACACAGCAACAGAGGG
>NW_007000246.1:0-4188 GCF_000164805.1 Carlito syrichta | reverse complement strand
TATACATATGGAAAATATAAATCACTTGCGTAATTTTTCTATGATTTATTGTCTCTATCTAGGAAAGGGGAATAATACTATCTCCTAATATATATTATTCCAGTTAGAATTAAAACAATGATATAAGTACTAGGTGAGGGCTTTTATTATAGGTAGAAATTGTAGCTGTAGATGCCGGGTGTTAAAATTTGGGAATTCCAATAGTTATTCAGAGGAAGTTAAGGACATGCAGAATCAACAAAGAAAAATGAAGTCAGAGAAAAACCAGAAATTAGTGGTCTTCTGGAAGAGCAGCAAGTGTTTCAAGACTGCAGAAGGGAAAGGCTATATCAAATGTTATTTTCAGAGTTCATTTTGCTTTGCTACATGAAGCTCCTTTTAAAGTAAAGGTTTAAATAGAAATCTAGGGAGCAAAGACTGATTAAAATGGGTTCTAGAGAGAATAGAAGGAGAGGAAGGGAAGACAGAAAGCAGAACACTCATAAAAAGTTTTGCTTTAAACAAAGCTAAGAAATAGAGAAGTAGCACAGGTGATGGAGACCAATCAAGTTTTTTTACATGTAAGGTGTTAGGGAATCATTGTATACTGCTAGTAATGGTCTACCAAAGAGAGGATAAATTAAAGTTGCAAGAGGAACAGTGACAGACATTTTAAAAAATGGCCACAAGCCGGGCTCGGTGGCTCAGCCTGTAATCCCACGCCTTTGGGAGGCTGAGGTGAGTGGATTGCCTGAGCCCGTGGGTTCGAGACCCGCCTGGGCAGCAAGACCTCATCTCTACAATAAATCAAAAAATCAGCCGGGCATGGTAGCGTGCACCTGTAATTCTGGATACTTGGAAGGCTGAGGCGGAAGGATCGCCGGAGCCCAGCAGGTCGAGGCTGTGATGGCCGAGAGCGGCCACTGCACTCCAGTCTGGGCGACAGTGAGACTCCAACTCAAAAAAAAAAAAATGACCACAAAGAGGTATTTATTTCCAGTGTTCAAGTAGAAGTATTGGTCATAGAAATATAGACAGATCTGGGTAGCATGGCTCATGCCTGTGATCCCAACACTTTGGAAGCCTGAGGAAAGAGGGTTGCTTTAGACCAGGAGTTCAAACCTGGGAAACATAATGAGATCTCATCCACAAATAAAGAAAAAAAGTAAGAAGAAAAATATAGAGAGAGTTTTAAGTGTAACCCAAGGGAAAACAAAGTGTAAGTTCCCTGATTCATGTGCTGTGGTAGCTAGAGGAGTGAGAGCATGCAGAAATTATTTTCTTACAGCATTTACTTAGCAATTATACAAGAGGAGAGAGAGAAAAATATGAAACAGTATTTTCAGACCACTGGAGAGTAAATTGTCTATGAAAATGCAGTCCAAATCTGAAGCCTATCTGATAATTCATTTGAGGTTTTATCATAAATCTAAAGCTATGCTATTTATTAGAGTTGACTATTTTCATCAAACAAATAAAATTTTAAATTTCTGGCCTAGAGTATACAGAAAATGAGGCTTGCCAGTGTTGGAATATTTAAATGTAATAAAAATTGAAGTAAATTAAGGATGGATGCAGAAGTGCAATTGAAATTATGTGCACTAGACCATGAGATGAGTAGGAGGCACGTGACATGAGGCCAGTGGAGCTGGTGAAAAATGGCAAAGTCAAGGGTTGATACATCAGATTTGTGCTGAAGAACTGTTGAGTGGTCATTCTAGTCTCCAGTTTCTAAGATTATTAGTAGAGCTCTTTCTTGACTTACTACTGCACTGTTCCCTGAGTCTGCTGGTGGCCTGGTCACCAGGATGCTGCTGACAGTCACAGGAGGTCATCTCTGTATGCAATTTTGAACAAAACTCGCATGTTGCAGTTTCTCTAGATCTTTTGGTTATTTCATTGAGTCTAGCATTTTCTCAGACTCTAAACAGAATCTGTTTAGCAGACATCTTCTTGACTACTTCACTACATCAATTGTTTGTGGTTCTCCCAATCCATTCTGCTGAATTAAATTCTGATATTTTACTTTTACTCTTGCTCATATCTACCTATATTTGTGCTTCTTTCTCCTTCCATCATACAATCTATTTTACCCCTTATGGAAATGCTCATATTTTGATTCAATGTTCTTCTAACTTCTTGGCACTCAAACTACAAATTTTACTATATCTAAATCTAGTGTTCACTGTAATCTCGTAAAATGAAGTGTCTCTCCTTGTATCTGAGGAACATTATATTTCCTGTTTCTTCAAGAGTTGCTTCCATCAATAATTCCATCTACTGTCTTGCAGTGTCTTTACATGAATTTTACTCTTCTATCAACATGGTCAAGTCTCTCTCATTGCCATTCCTGTCAAAATCCATTTATGCTTTCCTTTCCATATTTAGCCACATTTCATAAAAGATCAATTTTCATGAGATGACTTCACTTCCAAATCTCCCTTTACTTATTCCATTATCAGTCCAGCACAAGTTGTCTTCCTTCACCATCCATTAGTACTTCTTGGTCAATGCCATCAACCTCCTTTGACTTACAAAATCTAATGGTTCATTTTTAGTCTTCTTGTATTGCTGCGATCCTCTGTGGTATTTGACTCTGCTCATACTTATTTAAATTAATGTGTTCCTTTTTGTCTTTGATCTGTATTCACTAGGTTCTCCTTTTATTTCTGATTGCCTATTCTCATGATAATTTATGAAAATCAAGTGTTTTTCTTTGGAATTTGTAATTTTTTGTTTGTTTGATACAGACCCAGTGCTTTTCTCTCTGCACACTTATCTTGGAAATCCTTTCCACTGAACTTATTTTAAGTTCTAAAGATTTTCAAATATATCTCTAGTCCAGATATCTTCCTCAATTTTCAGGCACATATACTAAATGTCTCCTGCATAGACCAATTTGAAAAGCTCAGAATTCATAGCATCCTTAATTTACTACTAATAATGTATTATATTTCTCTGTCAGGGGTATAATTATTTATCCCATAACACAAAGTAGAATGCTAACTCATAAAATGACATATCCTTTTTCCAAGTATCCATAGCATAATGTATTCTGCCAGAAATGTTTTCTGAATATTTATTTTAATGCTTATTTATTCTTTATTCCCTATTTCCACTATTTTTGTTCAGATCTCATATATCTCCCAGAGCATCTTATTTGCCATTTTACTCTGCTACATAAAGTTTTTTTAAAAATTTCTACTAAAAGAATAAAGTCCAAGTTCTTTGGCAGGAAATCATTGCTTGTTAGCAACTGCATTTTGTTTTCCCCCAAAATCCATATGCTGAAATTCTAATCCCTAATGATATATTAGAAGATGGAGTCATTAGGAGGTAAGTAATTCATAAGAGGGGAGCCCTGGATAGAATTAGTGCCCTTTTTAGAAAAGAAAAGATATCCCTGACCCCTGTCTTCCTCCTATGTGAGGGTACTTAAAAAGGTGGCTGTCTGAAGCCAGAAAGCTAGCCCTCAGCAAACACCAGCTTTATCCATGCCTTGATCTTGGGCTTCCTAGCTTCCAAAAACTCTGAGAGTTAAATGTTTATTGTTTAAAAAACTCAGTCCATGGTAATATTGCCATAGCAGCCTAAACTAAAATAATGCTTTTACAACCTGACACCTATTTTTGGTGTGTGTTATATTGAACAATATACAATTTATCTACACATCTTTCACCCACGGTATCTTTACTCATGTCTCTTTCTTCCTGAAAGTGTCTCTCTAATTTCCTTACTTTGCTAATATTCATTCTTCATTACATTTATCCAGTAACATCTCCTTGGGGAAATATTTTCTGAAACTCAGATCATGGCAAAATGCTTAACCAATCTCACACAAAAATCTGTATATAGCTCCTCCTCTCCTAGCAGTGATCATATCTTCTGACAAAGCTATGACTTTTCTATGACAATTTGCATTTCAGAGCATCTCATAGTACTTGACACATTGTATGAAGTAAAAATCATGCTAAGTCACCTGAACAGGACACTTTTGTAAGACCTTGCGATGAGTAGAGCTGTACTTGGCAGCAGCTAATGGTGTTATTATTCGTTATGATAATGGTTAATATTTCCTGGATACCTACCACATACCAAACATGTTTCTAAGTTCTTCCCTTAAATTGTCCCTGCAAAGCATTTATTATTATTGCCTTTATTATGTCTATTCTCTTCACTTCTTCAGAACCACAGCACACACGATCATGA
>NW_007000245.1:0-775 GCF_000164805.1 Carlito syrichta | reverse complement strand
TACTGAGTTGGCTGTCTGTCACCCAGGCTTTCTCACTCATGTTAGATGGAGATGACAGGACTCATTGTGTGCTTGAGTAAGTAGAGCTAGAACTTACATGGTTAAAATAAATAGAACAAAAACATTATACATTGCTGTGTGCTATTAATAAGTATTTATTATTTTGTGCTTCTTTTTTTTTTTTAATTGGAGTCCCACTCTGTCACCCAGACTGGAGTGCAGTGGCTGCTGCTGGCCACTGCAGGCTCGACCTGCTGGGCTTCAGCGAGCCTTCTGCCTCAGCCTTCCAAGTAGCTGGAACTACAGGTACACACTACCACGCCCGGCTAATTTTTGATTTATTGTAGAGATGAGGTCTCACCAACTTGCCCAGGCGGGTCTCGAACCCGCAGGCTCAGGCAATCCATTCACCTCAGCCTCCCAAAGGAGCGGGATTACAGGCTGAGTCACCGAGCCCAGCTTATTTTGTGCTTCTAAATGTAACAGAACAAATCTTTTGCTGTCATTTTCACAGAAGGAACAAGAAGGTCAGCAAATCAGAAAGCCAATTTACTTTCAGTCATTTCTGATTTTTCTTTTTCTCTCGAGATTTGTTTTCAGCAAAGTAGATGTTTGCAGATTCCTTAAATGAATTTAAATTTCAGTGCATAGGAGATGCAGAAATAGATGATGAAATGTGTATAGGTAAGTCAACACAACATTGTTTGTCATATCATTCAACATCCTAGCAAAGCCTTTCTCATAGGATGGGAACTCTAAGGTTAGTAAAGATAGA
>NW_007000244.1:0-599 GCF_000164805.1 Carlito syrichta | reverse complement strand
AGCGGCCACTGCACTCCAGTCTGGGCGACAGAGTGAGACTCCAACTCAAAAAAAAAAAAAAAAAAAGAAGGAAGCCTATCCATTGGGATTCCCATGGAAGAAGAGGGCCTTTCCATGGGGCACCCATTATGCAGGCGGACCAGTCATTGGGGCACCAATCACATAAGAAGACTAATCACTGTTATATCTATCACAGATGAGAGCCAATTATCCGGGCACCCATTACAGAGGAAAGCCAGTCAAAGAAGCATCCATAACGTGAAGATTCAGTCACTTGGGTACCAAACATAGAGGTGGCTAGTCACTAAGGATCCCTTCACAGATAACAGCAAGTTATTGGGGGATTGCTTACAGAGGAGAGTCTGTGACTGGTGCACTGATAAGAGAGGAGGGTCAATGAGGCACAAAACACTGGAGGGTCTGTCACTGAGGACTCCATCACAGAGGAGGTCAAGTCACTGGGACAGTTATAAGCTGGCCAGCCACTGGGTTACTCATCATAGAGTAGGAATAGTCACTGGAACTGCTAACACAGAAGTCCAGTCATTGGGGTGCCCATCACATTGAAAGGTCAGTCACTGAGACATATATTAGAGAAG
>NW_007000243.1:0-786 GCF_000164805.1 Carlito syrichta | reverse complement strand
CATTCGGTCATTTTAAGGTATTTTAAAAGTAGATGTATACCGTGTGTGTGTGTGTGTGTGTGTGTGTGTGTGTGTGTGTGTGTGTGTGTGTGTGGAGAGAGAGAGAGAGAGAGAGAGTAGTCTGAATCTAGACATTTACAAAAGGTTGTATACTTTTATAACTCTCAATCTCTCAGTCTCATTTTAGTTCAGGCGTGTTGAAATCCTTCCTCACCTGTTTTTACTTTCATGAACACACACTATCTGTATTGTTCTCTGTAAACACTACAAGGATTTTAAGATAAGCTGACTAGAGCTCTCCATTCAACATTCAGTTCACATTTGATGTCTCAATAAAGTTTTGTTGATTGAAGTGAGGGTAAGGGTTAATGGAGTTTAGTGCCATTATATTATATACCCAATGATGATTTCAAAACCCTACGGAGATTTTTCTCAAGTTTTGACTATACTTCCCACTTATTTATATCTGGCACAAGGGAGAAAATAATCATTTCATGACAATTCATGTCACAGTTCTATTTTAAGCACCAGGATGCAATCTAAAGTGATCATGCTTTTATTGTTGTTTTCAGGCTGAGACCAAGGCTGCTTCCCATTAATCTGCCTATAAAATTTGCAACAATAAGTATGCTCTGAGTTGGATTCCCGGCTTTGCCATTTACTAGCTGTGTGACCTTGAACATATTCTAAACGATGTATGCCTTGGGTTTTCTATTTTAAAATGAGGAGGTGGCAATAATACATAAATTATAGGAATGATACACTGATTCAGTGTTATGAAGTCTG
>NW_007000242.1:0-7352 GCF_000164805.1 Carlito syrichta | reverse complement strand
GCTCCTAACTATGAACGTCTTTAATCACAATCTTCACAGTTTTCTGTTGTATATGTGGGTTTCTGCATCTACATATGTATGTGTGTATCTATGTGTATTCTATGAGTGTACACTTATAACTCTCTATGTTCCTATAGCCATATGTCTTTATTACTTATTTCTATCTCATATTTTAGTGGTAACTTCATGTCAGGGTGCAGACTAAATTCAGATGGGGCACTTCTACAATATTTAAATATACCGAGAGACAGATACTAGTCTGATTTCCTAGACACCATTTTCTAGTTCTAATTACTCACATCTCATATTCAGTTCTTTACAATTGAACCTAAGCACATTGTTCGTATTTGGAGGCTTAATTTTCTTTACATTCAACTGCTGTTTCTAGGTAAAAATTCCTTTGGCTTCATCTCATTTTCTGACTCTCAAAAGTCCTTCCATGAATACCTTATTTTCACCATCATAGATGTCTTGTCTTCTCACAGACAGGGTAAAAAAAATGCAGACCCAAGGCAGAGGCGCCATCAAATGGGATGATGGGTTGGGGTCTGGGTATCAGTCACACATGGTAAGCTCTAAAGGGCTTACCAATACACATGTAATCTGTATATGACTAATTTGAATTTGGTATAATTTTAAAGTAAAAATGAGGCTTCGTATGGCAGTAATGGCTATTGTAAACCTATAAAAATAGTAATACGTTAAAAGCAATATAACTATAATATTAAGCCTAAGGTATAGCATCCTTTTGTGGTGGCTTTTCTTCCTAATTTAACTGTAGTTTGAGAGGGAACATTTCACTCACCCCATTAAATTCCTCATTCTTAATTCCCTTCAACACCTCCTTTCTTTTACTCATCATGGCTGTCTTTTCTGTCCAAAAGGTATGGTCAAGTATCCTGCATGCCTGAATCAGGAACTCTGTACAAAATGATCATGGGTTTGGGCATGGGTTTCGTTTGGGCCACCATACTCACACAGTAGCAGAGCTCCAGAGAATGAAGAACACATCAAGATCCTGTCACCCCTCTTCCTTTTGTTGAGTGCTTCACTCCTCCTTATCACCTGTTACCTCCCTCTTGCTCCAAATAGGGTTCTTTCTCACTTTGACCCACTCCAGTAGAGTAAGATAAATGCAAAACCTAGGTTTCTAAGGATTAGGGATTAGCTAAGAATGACAAACCAGAAGATGGTCCCTTTCATGACCTGTTTCTCTTTTATCCACTTTGATATGAAAAAGATTAAAAGGTTCTTTATAGATTTTATGATGCTCTATATTCTAATGTTCTCTCATGGTGAGCTTCAGTATATAATATGATTTGTATTTTGAATAGAAGTACATGAAGAATAAGTCATAGAGGAAGGAATCTAATTTAAGATGCTCTGTATTACCAAGGATATGCGTGAGAATCAATTTTACAAATATCAACTTCTCTTTCTCTTTTTTGTTTTATGTTTCTGTGTGTACACATATGGATGCATGTGTATTGATAGAAATATATTTGTATATGTTTTGAAGCTTATATGCACTTACATTTATGTGTGGCTATACATATACCTTAATTGCTTTTAACTAACATTTCACTGCTGGCTCCATCAGTGTTTTCTCCATCCAGGAATGTTGGTGTTGGGTTAAGAGATTATAAAAGTATTTCGCTCAGATAGAACAGGCAATTTTAATTTACATTTTGGTCCAATTGCTGCAGTTACTTTAGACTGAAGATTGTTACTTTTTTAAAAAATGAGGTCTCAACATGTTACCTAGGCTGGTATTGAAGTTCTGTCCTCAAGAGTTCCTCCTACCTCTTCTCCCAAAACAGCTAGGATCAAAAGAGTGAGCCCACCATGCCTGACCAAATTTTGTTGATCCTATCATATTTCATGTATATGTCACTCTGTAAAACTGGATGTGTCATCTTTAATAGATACGAGGCTTTTCTAAGCAAAAATAAGTATCTTGAGCCTGTGGAAATAGTAATGCTTCCAGACTGAAGGAAAGCTCTTTATTACCTTGGGCCGAAGGTTAAGACAGCCTTTTGTGGTGCATTTCTTTCAAATTCAACTTCAGTTGTGGGTATAGACTGCTTTCACCCCTTCTAAATTTCTGACTCTCATGTCCCCAACTCACTTCCTAATTTTCACCCTTAAGGTGGATTTCCTTGCCCCTCAGACAGGGTTCAAGTACCTGAAGACTAGAAAGAACAGCTTCTTCCAATGTGGTGGTGGATGTGGGTTTGGAGTGACTGCCTCATGTGGTGGCCAGGCTCTGGAGGGTGAGTGACAGTTCTAGCATCTATTCGCTCCATGTTTTTCTACTGAAGACATCTCTATTCATTGTCCTCTGCCATCTCTCCCTGTTTAAAGATGATTCTACTTTCCAGGGCCCACACTAACCCAGTCTTCCCCACAATAGCCTAGGATGACAAACTCTCATTGTAAAAGACGTCTTCCTCTATGACTTGCTCTTTATTTTGTACTCTGACTCAAAATACAGATCATATTCTTTGAAAACACTCACCACGACAGAACTTGAGAAGCACCATCAAGAGAACTCTGAACTTGGATTGTGATACCTGAGGTTGCATAACCAAAATCCAAGTCTCTCTGCAGCTTGTGTGTGTGTGTCTGTGTGTTTGTATGTCTGTGTTCATGCATGTATGAACGTCTACATATGTACATATCTGGTTTTGTTCATTTATATCTTACGTTATTGTTGTGTCTTCACTCCAGCATACTTTTGTTGGGCCAGGTCCATCAGTGCTAAAGAATTGAAAAGGAACATAGTCAGACATCATGTGACTCCCCAGATTAACATTTTGATTCAAATGAGCTTAAATTTCTTTATGATATGAAGTGGTTGACCATTAATTCACATGCAATCAGTAATTTGAAAATGTAAATGTCCTTCTCCACAGAAATTTATCTTTTCATATTTGTAATGAAATCTCAGGCCTTGAAAAAACTTAATGACCCAGCCTGTAAGTTCATTTTTTACTACTGAAGCTAACTACAATGTGAATAGATTCTGTGGTTGAATTTATTTCAAGTTCACCTGCAGCATCTAGGTACAAATCCCCTTTACCCCATCTAATTTCCTCATTCTTGTCTCTCCTTCTATGCCTTATATTCACCATCAGAGATGTCATCTCTGCTGTCACACAGGGTGAAGATACTGCAGGCCTGAGGCAGGGGCCCCATGTATTGTGATGCTAGGTTGGGGCTTGGGCACTGTCTTCACATGGTGGCAGAGTTCTGGAGGGGGCTACAAATGTAAATATAGGTTTATTAGCTCCTTTCTTTCTGCTGAGGGCCCACTGATACTGCCTTGTTGCACCAACCAGGAATCTCTCCTTCCTTTCCTCACTTTAGTAAAATCCCATACACAGGAGATCTGAGTTTCTTCAACCTTTGCATGCTACTAAGTTAGGGTGATAAATACACTAACAGGATGAAGTATCACTCTATGATATGTTTCTCTTTTATTTAGCACAACCTAAAAAAAGGTGGAGTGTGACCTACACCTGCTACAATGAGAAGATTTAGATGCAGCATCAAAGATACTTTGTACTGCTATTGATGCTCCTTGGAGTAAATCTCACAAATCTTAATCTCTTTGGGTCCTTGATTTATGTGTTTTCTTTGTGTGTGGACATGTGTCAAAGTGTGCATGTGCACATTTATCTATATTTAATTTTTCATAACTCAGTTTCATTGGTGGCTCTATCTGTAGTTGTTTTCAGTTCATTCTCATCTGGAGCTAATAGATAAAAATTGTCATAGTGAGACACAATGTGTAATTCCACATTTTTGTCATTGAATAGCTTTGATTAACTTGACAAGTTATTATTTGATTAATCTTTAAACATTCATGTGTATGTGTATGACTAATTTGACATGTTATGACATTCCTATTAGAAATTATAGTTTTAAATACTGATAATGAATAGCTTAGCCTGTGATAATAGTAATGCATACAGATTAACTATATATTAATCTCAGTGTATAGCAGCCTTTTGTGATGTCACTCATTTCAAATTCAGTTTTAGTTTGTAAGTCTCCATCCCTTCAAGTTCATATAAATTCCTGATTCCCAATGACCTCTATCATCTTTGTCTTTCTTGTCCAAAAATTAGGAGCTAAAGCAAAGTTTCTATCTAACTTGATAATGGCTGTGGGTTTGGGATGTCAGCCTCACAAGGTGGCAGAGTTCTGGAGGGTAAGGAACATTTCCAGGAATATTAGCTCTGTTCTTTTCTACTCAAGGCTACTATGCTCATTGTGTCAAATAGGAAGAAGCATCCCTTTCAATATCTGTTCCTCTTTTATCCAACCTGATCTGGACAAGATAGAAAGTTCTCTGTAGAACCTATGGTAAGAAGATTTAACCACAGTGTCAAAAACTCTGTATTGCCAAGGTTTTCCATTTTACAATTATCAAATTCTCTCTCTCTTTCATTGTTGTATGTTTCTATGTGTGTGTGTGTGTGTGTGTGTGTGTGTGTGTGTTGATAGATGTATGTATGTGTATATAAGTATATATATACACACATTTGTGTGTGTGTATACATTGATCCTCATTTGTTTTAAACTCACATTTCACTATTGGCTTCCTCAGAGCTTTCTCCTGTCACTGTAGTTGGCAGCAGGCTAAGGGATTATAAAATATGTTAGCTAAAACACATAATTTTAACTTATACTTTTCGGTCAAATAGCTATAGCTACTCTAGATATAAGCTTACTAATCTTAAAATATTCATGCATATACCACTCTTTGGCCGGTGTGTCATTTTTAGTAGATATGAGGCTTTCAATGCTGAAATATGAGCCTGTGGCTATGAAAACTGTAGTGCTTCCAGATTGAAATTAAGTTCTTTCATAGCTTAGTCCCTATGTGGTACAGCCTTTTGTGGTGACATTTAGTTCAAATTCATTTTCTTGTGTAGGTATATGTTGCTCTCACCTCATCTAAATGTCTGACTCTGAAATCCCACCATCACCCTCTTACTCTGCCCATCATAGTTGTCTTTTTGGCCCATCAGAGAGGATCAAGTAACTGCAGGCCTGAGTCAGGGGCTCCATCCAATATTAGGGTGGGTTTAGGTTTGGAACACTAGCCTCATATGGTAGCAGAGCTCTAGGGGATGAGAGACACATTCAGGGCTATTAGCTTAATCTTTTCTGCTCAGGGCTCCCTTGATTCATTTTCACTTTTATTTCTTCCTTGATATGTTTTAAACTCACATTTCGCTGATGTCATCATCAGAGTCTTCTGTCTCTGGCTGAGGGCTAAAAGATTGTAAAAGTTACAATACCATCACTCTTCACTTTTTCCATGTTATAGATTGCATCGAGTTCGCTCCCCTGATTCAAATAATGAAGTTCTAATGCCTGTAACAAATGATGCCATCTTATTTCGAAACAGAGTCATTGCAGAAATATGTAGTTAAGATGAGGTAATACTGGTATAGATATAATCTGACTGGCATCCTTATAAAAAAGGAAGCTTGGACACAGACACACTCAGGAAGAATGCAATTGGAAGAGAAAGGCAGAAATCTGGGAGATGTGTCTACACTCCAAGGAATGTCAAAGATTGCCAGCAAACAGCACAAACTGGTAAAGTGGCATGGGATAGATTCTTCCTTTTAACTCATAAAAAGTCAATTCTACCAACACCTTGACTTCAAACTTCTAGGCTAGGACTGTGAGATAATAAATTTTTGTTGTCTAAGTCTCTTGGCTTGTCATAATTAATTAAAGCAGCCCTACTATAGCCTAGTGTAATAGAGTCTCATACACAAGCAATCTGACAGTGTTCTAGAAGTTGTGACTACTAGATAGGAGGAAGACATCTGCTTCATATAACCTATTTCTTTTCTACCCAATTAGCCCCCAAAAGGAAAGGATGTCACATGCAGTAACTGAAACTTCCAGTAGTTTAGGAACAGGGTCTGTGAAACTCTGTATTTGATAGCTGCTATGTGATTGTTGGTCAAATGTGTATATGTATGCATATATACATCCTTTCACTGATAACTCCATCCTAGTTTAGTGAAGTCATTTCTTTTGGGTTAGAGTTAAAGGAATAAATTGTATTTAACCAAATACTATGTGAATTCAGTAGACTCATTTTAAATTCAAATTAGCTACAATATCCTTACAATTAATAAATTAGTTGAACCCTAAGAAAACTCACATGTAATTTAGCTATGTGGAAACATGTATTTCATTTTTTCCTAGAAAAGAGGTTTTATGTGATAAACATGCAATTCTTAGGCCTGTAAAAAAAATCTTAATGAATCAAGATTTAAGAGCATTTTTCTAACACTGAAACTAACCCCAATGTGTATGACCTTTTGTGGCAAAATTTATTTTGAAATTACCTCAAGGTAATTTCAAGGTCTTAGGTAACTATCTGTGATTATATATATATAAATATATATATGAACTTTTGATCCTATTATCTTTGTTACAGTCTTTTGTTATAACACTGGGGGCACTTTAAGCCACAGAAACAGGCCTTAGGGAACAAAATCCCTCTCTGAGCTTCTGTCCTCTTTTCACCTACCCAAGGGAGGACCCTAAAGTAATTGTGTGTCATAAGATCGTTATTCCAGAGGGGGTTCTGACCTATACTCTAGAAGAAGGAATGCTCACAGAGTCCCAGAAGAATCTGAACAGACAAGTCTTGTTGGGTTTCTTCACTCAGTCTGTTAGTATTATTAGATCATACCCTTTATATCAAACACATTTTACACAGTTGTCCATACTTCAATCATGTCTGTCCAAAAGCATCTTCATAAATAGCTCAAGAGGACAGGATTCAAAAAGCTTCCAGATAGCTGAACATTTGGAGTGTCCTGATGGGTGGCACCCTTGAGGAGAGCAAAGAAGCTCTGTGCCCCTTCCCCCATACCTCACCTAGATAGCTTTTTATCTGTATCTTTTTAAATACCCCTTATAAGAACCCAGTAAATGAATTCATTCTGTGAATTTCTGAATTCTGTGAGCTACTTTAACAAATTAATTGAGCCAGGAGAAAGACTCATGGGAACCCCAACTTGAAGCTGGCTGGTCAGAAGTTCTGGAGGCCCACACTTGCAATTGGTGAGAATGGGGAAGGGAGGGACTGAGCCCTTAACCTATGGAGTCTGACACAATCTCTAAGTACATAATATTGGAGTTTAATTGGAGATTACACAGCTGATATCTGATGCAGAATTGATTGCTTGCTTGGTATATGGGAAAAATCTCCACACATTTGGTCAGAGATGGTTGTTATTGAGTGAGAGAATATAAAAAGCACTTTGAGTTTGCATGTTTTCTCTTTTCTTTTCTTTTCTCTTTTTTTT
>NW_007000241.1:0-989 GCF_000164805.1 Carlito syrichta | reverse complement strand
GATTCTGGGGAACATGATTACAGTCGTAGATGTTCCTAGGACATGAAAGTATTTGTAGGACCAGATCTTTGATTACAGCTAACAGGAGGACCAGAGAGTTGCTTATGATATTTAATGACGGATTTAGTGTGTCCACGGAGCAAGTAGCTCTGAAAACTGTAGGGACCCAGAAGCCCAGATTGCTGATTAAACCTTATCAAGAGGCCCTTTAGATTGCGGCTAATGAGAACTCCTAGAAGCGTATTTCCTTTTTGTTCTCAGCAAGATACCCTGACGCTCCCTGTCGATGTGGATAACAAACTCTGTATACAAAAAGAGAGATGCCCAGAAGTTTCCTAGGGACGTGGAATCCATGATACCGCGTTATCTTTAAAAGCACGTACTAAACATTTAGATTTCTAGTTTCTTGGATATCAAGAGAAAAACTCCCATAAAGTTCTTGTGGAATTGGAACCCAAGATTCCTGGTTCTCTTTTCAAAGACACCCTAATAATGTGGTGACATGCCCTGTTGATTTTTGGGATTAAGGACTCGTATAACCCAGATTCCTTATTCTTTCTTAGCAAAAGGTGATGTAGTTGCCTATATATAAGGACTCCATTTCTCCAGATTCATGCTGCAAACACCCTGATTAGTGTTTAGCCCATAACAAGACGACCTGAAGTTTTTTTGGGATTGAGGACATGAGTAACGCAGATACCTTATACTTACTTAGCAATAGGCAGTGAAGTTTCCTGTATGTGAGCACTCCCATTACCCGGATTCCTACTTCAAAACGTGATTCGTGGTTACCTATTAGGGAGACGGCCTTTAGTTTTGGGGATTGAGGACTCATGTAACCAAGATTCCTTATACTTCCTAAGCAATATGACATGTCGTTTCCTGTATATGACCACTGCTATTAACCAGCTTTCTGCTTCACTCTGCAGGATGCTGAGACAGTTCCTGGTGACCGAGAATTCCAGTTGTTTGAAAATCAAGAAAAAGAC